>NW_007838771.1:0-724 GCF_000696425.1 Galeopterus variegatus
GTACATCTTGGGTGACATGAATGGCCTTAGTTAGGCTTTAAAAGCAATATAGGGATTCCATTAGGCCATGGTGTGAAGAAGACAGGAAAAAAGGAATGTGAGGGGAGGGTAGAGCATTCAGATTGAAATAGTATCATGAGCATGGGTTCAGAGAAGAGTTAGCAAGGATGGATGTTTTCATGGAATTGTAGGAAGAGCAGCCTCACAGGTCATAAGAGTTTGGTTAGGCAGAGAGAATATGCTTCCATGTTTAAAAAGTTTGGCCTTAATTTAAAATGTTATTGTGGGGCTCTTAAGGAAGGAATTTGTGTGTAAAATATTGTTTTAGGTAATGGAGTTATATGGAATAGAGTCGTAGATTTTAGCTCTCTACATATCTTGACATGTATGGGAAAGACATTCCACCTCTCTTTCTCTAAAAACTAAATTTATTCTTTTTCAAACCTATTGTGTTTTGACACAAAAATATTTATCTATATCAGTTTGTAAAATTAACTGGTAACAAGGTTCTTAGTAGTTAAGATTTGTGAAATAGTTTTGATGATAATTTGGGGCATGAGTTGATGAGGATTTTCCTGAACTAAAGCTACAGCTCTGAGAGCAGAAGTGATCTCTTCCCAGAGTCACAGTAAATGAAGCTTCAACAGAGCTTGAAAGGTGTTGAGGCACCCACAATTTTGAACATAAACATACAAGCAAATACTGGAGGGTGTCTGTCCTGTGC
>NW_007838772.1:0-724 GCF_000696425.1 Galeopterus variegatus
TTGTTGATGTGCTTTGCCCAGTTCTACATAGGTTTGAAGAATTCTTGAAAATGGAGTTTGAGTAGAGAGATAGGAGGTGAAGGAGAGAACAAAATTGGTAGAAATAAGTTCAACAGGCATTCTGGGCACAGGGTTTGACATTAAAGTTCACGGAAATTTGGGAAAACTGAAAATAACTAATCATTCTAAACCATGAAATAGAAAATTAGGGAAAATTGTAAGGTAAGAAATTAAGGTGAAAAAAAAATCATCATAACTCAGGTTATTTACACCCTTGAAGGCCGCATGTAAGTTGTTGGGTCCCTGGAAGTGAGAACCTGACTGTTAGGAAGTCCCCATGCTTCAGTTTCGTTCCTATATGTTTCTGTCCCCCAAGTGTCTTCCCATGAGCAGGCTGAGCAGGCCGTACCCAGAGTGTAACATTGTAACTGTTTCCCTCTGTTAGGCCAAGGTTTCTGTCTCCCTAAGTCTCTGTTCCCACCAGCAAGCTGTACCCAGAACGGGACAACTGTAGCCGTCTTCCCAGGAGAGGCGGGAGGCCAATCTGAACCCTATGGGAGAAGACACCCAACTGCCTCCCAGTGCTGACGCCATTGCAGGCTCAGCCTGGCAGGTCCACTTGCCGCTTGCGAATAAAATCTTCTTTCCTTCCTTTACCTGGCCGGCATCTCCTTCCTTGGTGACCTCACAGGACTAATATTGAATAAGGGTTGAGGGGCACTGA
>NW_007838773.1:0-724 GCF_000696425.1 Galeopterus variegatus
GAATGTCTGAATATTTTAGTAAATTTTAAAGACATTTTAAGAAGAGATCATATGCAGAAGACAGGGACATATACAGGGACAAACATTAGTTCTCTTTTCCCAACAGCATAGATACAAGAGGTGGGCGGAGGCGAAAATCTCGGTGTTCTATTTATTAAAAACTCTCCGAAATCGCCGTCAGCGGGTATGTAGGCCTCGCCCCACCGGGGAGCTGGCTGCAGAGTGCGCGGAAAAACACCAGCAACTTAGTCACAGAGAGAAACTCTGCAAGACTAAATATTTGACAAGTATTTGTTGTTTCCTTCTTCCTTTCTTACGTAGGAAACTATTTTCCATCTATTAAAAAGAAATCCCCGAGGAGTAGCTGCATTTTTGTGGGCCAATCATCTGGGCTAGTCAAGCCACACCAAGGCCGTCTCGCTGTAGCCCCGAGGGCAGCGCCGGGAAGCTCTGACCAGGTGACCGCGACAGCGCCCACCTGGCTCCACGCCTGCTCCGTCCCGGTGACGCCCTTTACACCGACCAGTCGCATCCCCGCCGAGAACGCGGACGTGTGAAGCGGCCGGAGCCCAGGCAGGACACGGCCTTCAGGCGGAGGCGCTGAGCACCCGCACAACGTCTTCGCAACAGAGACAGGAGCGTTTTTAACACACGTGACGCAAAGCTAGCGGGTCTGCTCGGTCGGTAGAACGTGGCGCGGTATCACAAGGTCCAGGGTTCGGAC
>NW_007838774.1:0-724 GCF_000696425.1 Galeopterus variegatus
TTTTGTTGCCTGTGCTTTTGGGTCTTATTCATTAAGTCTTTGCCCAGTCCTACTTCCTGAACTGTTTCCTTTGTTTCCTTTCAGAAATTTTATAGTTTCAAGACATATAGTTAAGTCTTTAATTCATTTTGAGTTGATTTCGGTATATAGCAAGAGGTATGGGTCATGTTTCATTTTTCTGAATATGGATGTCCAGTTTCCCCAGAACCATTTATTGAAGAGACAGTGTTTTCACCAATGTATGTTCTTGTTGCTTTTGTCAAAGATCACTTGGCTATAAGTATGTAGGTTAATTTCTGGGTTCTCTATTATGTTTCATTGGTTGGAGAGTGTTTTTATGTCAGTGCCATGCTGTTTCGGTTACTACAGTTACATAGTATAATTTGAAGTCAGGTACTGCAATGCCTCCAGCGTTATTTATTTAACTATTTGTTTTTTGACCAAAATTTCTTTAGTTTTTTTGGGTCTTTTGTTGAATGTTAGGATTGATTTTTCTGTTTCTGTGAAAAATGTCATTTGTATTATGATGGGGATTACATTAAATCTGTAGATCATTTTGGGCAGTGTGGACATTTTCACAATGTTAATTCTTCTAATCCAAAAGCATGGAATGTCTTTCCATCTTTTTATGTCCTCTTTAATTTTTTTCAAGAGTGACTTGTAATTCTCATTGTAGGGATCTTTTACCTCCTTGGTTAACTTTATTTCTAGTGTTTTGTGGGGT
>NW_007838775.1:0-724 GCF_000696425.1 Galeopterus variegatus
GATAATGAAAAAACAATCCTATAATTCATATGGAACCACACACACACACACAAAAACCAACCAAAAAAAACCCCAAATAACCATGAAAATCATGAGCAAAACAAAAAGTAAAAAACCAAAAACCACAAAGGTAGGGCCATCACACTACTTGATTTCAAACTATATTCTAAAGCTACAGTAACTAAAACAACATGGTACTGGGAAGAAAAAAAAAAGATACACTGACCAATGGAACAAAATAGAGAGCCCAGAAATGAACCCACACATGTACACTCAAGTGATTCTGATGAAGGTACCAAGAACACACAATGGCTCAAGTGATTCTGATGAAGGTACCAAGAACACACAATGGGAAAAGAACAGTCTCTTCAATAAATGGTGTTAGGAAAACTGGATATTCACATGAAGAAGAATGAAATTAGACCCCTATCTCATTCCATATAAAAAAAAAAATCAACTCAATATGGATTTAATAGTTAAATGTGAGAGGAGAAATTGTAAAACTGCTAGAAGAAAACATAGAGGGAAAACTACATAAAACTGGTCTGAGCAATCATTTTTTTGGATTCGACACCAGAAGTGTAGGTAACAAAAGCAAAAACAGACAAATGGGATTACATCAAACTAAAGAGCTTCTGCACAGCAAAGGAAATAATTAACAGCGTGAAGTGACAATCTATGGATTGAGAGAAAATATCCACAAGCCATAGATACGGTAAGGGAT
>NW_007838776.1:0-724 GCF_000696425.1 Galeopterus variegatus
ATTGGCTACTGTAGTAATCAAAGTGACTTAGTTCTCAAGTAAAATTCCTGATCAGAACTGACAAGACTTTCTGACTAGTTTCCTTCTATGGATGCCAGAATAAACCTGGAAGGAAGGTTGGGCAGGTGAGCAAACACTGGGAAGGGTGTCAGCAACTCAACACCCAGAGTAGGTCAGAAATAAGCAGTCTCAGGGCCTAGGGAAAACTCACGGCAGAGAAGGGAACTGCGGTAGAGAGACCATGTCAGACCTCAGCGGTGGGGCAAGTTCAAGATGGTGGACAGAGGAGGGAGCAAGGTGGAAACCATCAAAGTAAGTTGAGCATGGAGGGGGCAAGGTGGAAACCATCAAAGTAAGTTGAGCACAGATAAAAGCAATCAGGAAGCAGGCTGTGAACACCACAGGGAGCTGATAATGAGACAAGGTTGATCTGGCTGTTTACAGTTCAGGGCTGGTCACACTTGGGTTCGTAGTCTACTTAGAGCCTTTATTCAGGGGTTTCAAACTCAATTCTGCTACAGAAAGGGCTCTGCCTATGTTTGCTGCTCTCGATCTCAGCAAGATAGGTACACGTGGATAAAAAAAGTTCAATGTGTAATGAAGACATCAAGTATACAAGTTTTTTGGTTTTGTTTTTTAAATTGGAGAAAGGGACACTGCCTATCTGTATAGCTTATTACCAAATGAGGAATTTCAACAAATCTTTTAGTTATCTATGATGCTA
>NW_007838777.1:0-724 GCF_000696425.1 Galeopterus variegatus
GTGGAGGGCATTCTTCAAAAACGTTAAAAGGCAAAAAAAACTAGCCCCTGCTGCATGGGACAAAGTATATCAACTGAGACAAACAATAGACTTACTTAAAAGCTTAGAGAAAAAGCTGGAAAGTGAGCTACTATGGAGAATAAGGACACTGAGGAACCTTCCACTTATTCCTGGGAATCTCATCAAATAGAGAATCTCAGTAAAGAAATAAAGATTATAAAAAAGGAATCAAATAGAAACTGTGGAGCTAAAAAGTATAATAACTGAAGTGAAAAACTCATTAGAGAGGTTCAATAGCAGATTTGAGCAGGCAGAAGAATCAGTGAACTTGAAGATAGGTCATTTGAGATTATCTAGTCTGGGGAACAGACAGAAAAAAGCATTTGGTAAAACTAACGGAGACTAGGAGATTTGTGGGTCACCACAGGGAGTACCAAATCTACATAATAGGAGTCTCAGAAGAAAGAGAGAGAGAAGGGCAGAAAGAATATTTGAAGAAATAATGGTTGAAAACATCTCAAAGTTGATGAAATACATGAATCTATATATCCAAGAAGTTCGGTGAACTCCAGGTAGGGTATGATCAAAGAGATCCACACTGAAATGCATTATAATCAAGCTGCATAAATACAAATACAGAGAAAGAATCTTGAAAGCAGCAAAAGAGAAGTGACTCATTATGAACAAAGAATCAAACAAGATTAATGGCAATTCTCATTAGAAG
>NW_007838778.1:0-724 GCF_000696425.1 Galeopterus variegatus
CAATGTGAAAATTTGTTTAGTGAATGTGTGAGCTCTTTTAAGAAAAATTGATGGACATTTTGTTTTCTAATCTACGTTGTTCACTTTATTAAAAAAAATTAACTATTATTTTATTTATAACTTTTTATTTGAACTTCCTTTTAAATTATTTGTGACTTCCATGTACTGCTGGTTTAATTTCCTTGATTTCTATTAAACTTGTAAGTTTCCATGATACATAAAAATTTACTGCTTAATTTCTGCATTTTGAGCTAACATGTCATATTATATTTCAGCAGTTAAACATTTTCTCCATTCCTAATAGCTTAATTTTTCAACTGCAATTAACATTTTGACATTGTACTTATAATTTCATATCCTTTCAGAAAAGTGCCTTTCTCATCTTTAAGTTAATATTTAGTCTGTATAATCTGTGATTCTTTTAATTTAAAATTTTTGCATTTTATAATGTGTATGTATATGTACATGTCTATGAATATACTTCAGTATCCTAAATATTAAATTCTGCTTCTATTTAAAACACATTTATTTGGACATGCATTTTTTTAACTTTTCAATTATATCGTGTTATTCCTTGATGATGGTCCTTTTAAAAAAATTTAGTTATATAGGATTATTAGTGACTTAATAAGTTAGGGGATATTATCAAAATTTTTGTCTCTGCCTGAGATTTGGCCTAAGAACTAGGAACTCATTAAATTTTAATTTAGTCAAGTAAAATATT
>NW_007838779.1:0-724 GCF_000696425.1 Galeopterus variegatus
CTCACATAAAACTCCTATATATTTCAGTTTCTTGTATCTGTTACATCATGTCAGCTTTCCATAACAAATTACAAGAAATGTCAAAAGGCAAAAAAGAAACAAACAAACAAAAAACTAAAGGGACAAAGCAAGCATCAGAGCTAAACTCAGATAAGACAGAGATTTGGAATTTTCAGACTGGGAATTTACAATAACTATAATTAATATGCTAAAGGTTTTAATAGAAAAAGTAAACAACATGTGAGAACAGATAGGTAATTTAAGCAGAGAGATAAAAATTCTGAGAAAGAATCAAAGAAAAATACTACATGTGAAAAACACTGTAACAAATGAAGAACATCTTTGATGGGCATATCAGTAGAGAAAACATAGCCAGGGAAAGAAACAGTGAGCTTAAAGATATGTGGAGAAAAAAAATTCCCAAACTAAAAAAAAAAAAAAAAAATTAAAGCTACAAAAAATACACCACCAATACTGTGAAAGAAGACCAAATGGAAATTATATTAGTCTGGGTTTTCCAGAGAAACAGAACCAATAAGAGATGTATGTGTGTGTGTGTGTGTGTGTCTGTGTGTGTGTCTGTGTGTGTGTCTGTGTGTGTGCGTATATAGACTTATTCATATACATATACATATATTTATATTTTTTTTTTGTAAAATTATGGAGGTTGAAAAGTCCCAGATCTGCAGTCAGCATGATGGAGACCCAGGAAAGAAAATGATAT
>NW_007838780.1:0-724 GCF_000696425.1 Galeopterus variegatus
GTGGCAACAGAAAGTACCACTTATGCACTGGGAGACTGACTTAATTCAATTCCACAAGCCTTTATTAAAGGCTCAATTCATGGTCCTGATGCCTCCTTTTGTGCACGTCTTGTTTCTATGTGTGGTCGGTCCTCAGCCATCAGAGACAGGAGTGTGGGGGTTTGCCTGCCGAGCCTCCCCATCTGAAACTGCAGCCATGCTGAGACTGCTGGCTATGCTTTGAGTGGCCCAGCTGTGGCCAGCAGGAGAGCTTTCCAGGGACACTAAATCCTTCTTTCCTGGGGAATCATGGAGGCATCCAGCCCCTCCCAGAACATCTGGGCTGATTCCACCTCTGCCTATCATTGTGTGTCAGGGACACTGCAGGGATGGAACAGCCCATGAGGAAGTTCTTACAGAGAATTCTAGAGTAGGGGAGCCAACTTGCAAGTCTTAAGCTCATGAGCAGCTCTTGGAACATCACAGACAGGCTTTAAAGCAGCCTTGGTGGAAAAAGTGCCAAAGAAGATAAGAAAAAACAACAAAGTAGCAAATAAATAAATAAAATGTTGATAGCTTATAACAAGAGCTAAGAAAAAAATAGGGCAGGGTACATATGTTAGATAGGTGGGTCAGGTACTGCCATTCTGAAGAAGTGACATTTAAGATGATAATTGAAGAAATAGGAAAAGCCATGGGAAAAATGTCTCCGGAAGAGGAGACAGCAAGTCTAAAGTCCCCAAGG
>NW_007838781.1:0-724 GCF_000696425.1 Galeopterus variegatus
AGGGACAGCCAGCAGTTGCCTTTGCAGCTAGATTTTCTCACTGAAGCACATCTGGAAGAGCTGTGCACTGCAAACACAGCACTCTCCCCTCAGCCTGGACCTTGGCTGGGCCTGTGCTCACAGCCACGTTTCTCCGTTGGTTTCTAAAGTCGTAGCAGATTCTGCACAGCTGATACCAACATTCTTTTCTAAATAATTCCATGCCATAATCATAAGTCAGATATAAAAATCAGGTGGAATATGAAGAGATGAGGAAAGACTAACTTCCTCGCCCAGCTGGCCGCATCTACAATGAAGAGCTACTGATTAGCATGCTGTTCTAAATACAGTGAAGCACCCTTATTCAGCAACCTCCTGGTAACCACCACATGCTGTGGTCAAATGCTTTGCTCTCGGAACCACCCAAGACAAAGTGCATTCCTGTTAAATGCATCGTGGGGGGTAGGGGCATGCAATCTCGCTCCTTCTGCCTCCCTGTACCTACACCAAAGAGCTGGAAGGGGAAGCAGAAACACAAGCCGTCCACAGTTCAGTCAGCCAGCATTTCTACGTGCTAGCAGTTTGACAAAGTGTTTAACAACAGAAGAGGTTGAAATTACTTTTTCAGTCACCTGTAGATTAGTCATTTAAAAGACCTTCCTCCCCTACTGATTCTGTGCTGGTTTCTTCTGTCTCACTAGAGACAACGCCAGATGCATGAGTGTCTAACGCTGGAGCTGCTGGA
>NW_007838782.1:0-724 GCF_000696425.1 Galeopterus variegatus
CGCGAGGTTTCTGGAACCACCAAGTTGAAAGAAAAGGCTTTAAATTTTTGAAAGAAAAATTCTTAAAACGTGTGAAAGTCTTTATGCCCAAATTAAACTGTCAATTTTAAAGTATCGCCTGAGTAAGTTTCAAAGTGTTGTTGAATTCAGTTTCACTGCAAAATGTTGACAATTTTTAACATATTAACTTGGAGGCAAATGTACCTAAAAGGAGAAATAAAATAGCCACGCCTCACTCATCCACATTCACCTTTAACCAAGTTCCAATATGCAAATTAAAGCCACGTATTTCACCTGAGATAGCGGAGTCTTCTCCATGAATGACTTGCCCGTGGACATGTGCCCTCTCTGAAGGCTCTTCCTTGTTTCTGCCTCTGTGAAGTCACAGCCAGAGGCGACTTTTTGAACTTCAGAAACCCTGACACACACTGCGGGGTCTGAGTAGAACTTGTTGCCTTTCGCCAAAGAGCAGCATGATCCCAGGTGGCAATTGTCAGGGAAGAGACACGCAGTAGCTTTTAGGTGACAGAGGTTATAAAATATTGGAAGAACTCCTTTGTGATTACTAATCATCCATTTTGTCACCGGAAGACACATTTTTATAAGTCCGAGGAAATTTCCCATCTTGGAAATTTTTAATTTGGGCAGAAGTGATCAGAAAACATAATCTTTATTTTTATTTTTTCAAATGAAAGGTAACTGATTATATATATATATATATATA
>NW_007838783.1:0-724 GCF_000696425.1 Galeopterus variegatus
GGACCAGCCCAGCATGCCTACCCTCAGCAAAGCTGTACAACCAACACCCAAAACACCCCCATCCCACCCCCGACCAAGGCTACTGAGGCACTCACAGACATAGTGTGGATTTTAGCTGAAAAAACTGCATTGATTCTACCTTACTATGTCCATTCAGAGAAAAGACCGTTTACCCTACCTGACTGATACCCTAAAACACATCTGCAGATGAAAGTCTTTCCCCATGCAAGCTACTCTGCAAAATTCCAAGAGGTGACACCAGATGCATAGATATGCATAGATATTGATACAGGGAAACAAGAAACATGACCCACCAAAGAAACAGAATAATACCCCAGTAACCAATAGCAAAGCATCAAAAATGCACAATTTGCCAAAAAAGAAATTTAAATTAATAGTCTTAAAGAAACTCACTGAGATGCAAGAGAATAAAAAAAGAAAATTCAATTAAATCAGAAAAAAACATTCATCATCTGGATGAGAAATCCAACAGAGAAAAGAATCATAAGGAAATACTAAACTGAAGAATTCATTTAATGAATTAAAAAATACATCTGAGAGCTTTGACAATAAACTAGATCAAGCCGAAGAAAGAATTTATTAACTTGAGAATGGGAGTTCTGAAATATCCCAGACAGATGAAAAAAGAAAGAATAAAAGAGGATAAAGACTACAGATTTTTGGGAAACCATTAATGAAAACACATATTCAAATTATGGTTGTT
>NW_007838784.1:0-724 GCF_000696425.1 Galeopterus variegatus
TTTTTTATTTCAGAATATACACTTCAGAATATGTAACTTGAAAAACACAGGAAACTAAAGAAAACATACTAACTTAACCTATAATCTTACCTCTTAGTAATAAATTCTGTTAAAAATTAGGTTTATTTCTCTCCAGATAAAATTGTGCCTCTTCAGCCTCCACAACCCAATATGCAAAATTCAGACAACATCCACAACACTATTGGTAAGACAGAAAAGGAAACCTCTGATTAGTAGTACATTTGAGACCTCATTTTACAATATATGCACTACAGATCATTGCAGAGAAACATAGCAAAGATTCGGGGCCCAGCTCTTCACTGAAATTTTTAGTGATCTAGTGTAATTGACCATGAAACAATAGTCTATGCAAAGAAAACAACAATATTATTTCATTTTGTACCTACTCTTACTAAGAAGAACATACAACACCTACTAACTCTCTTTAAACTTTGGAGGCATCATATCTAACAATTTGAAATACTGCACCAATACATTTACTGAGTGAGAAGTAAGGCTGCCATATGCACAGCCCAGGGCAAGAACCAGTTTGAAGCAAGTACAGGCTGCAGTATAAACAGTCTAATCCCTTGAACTACATAAGTGAGCCAACTCTATAGTCTAAAAATATCTCTGGTGGAAAACAATTCCATAAATCCAAGTAGAGATATGCTAAGCCCCATTAAAATGGAAAAAGAAAAAGTTCAAGAAGGTTCTCGAAAAA
>NW_007838785.1:0-724 GCF_000696425.1 Galeopterus variegatus
CATCAGGGAAATGCAAATCAAAACCACTTTGAGATATCACCTCACCCCAATCAGACTGGCTCTTATAAAAAATACAGAGAATTACAAATGCTGGCAAGGATGTGCAGAGAGAGGAACCCTCCTTCATGGTTGGTGGGACTGCAAATTAGTACAGCCATTATGGAGAACAGTATGGAGGTTCCTTAAATAACTACAGGTAGAACTTCCATATGCTCTAGAAATCCCACTCCTGGGGATATATCCAGAGGATTGGAAAACATCAGGTTGATGGGATACCTGCATTCCCATGTTTATTACAGTTCTGTTTACAATAGCTAGACATTGGAGCCAACCTAAATGTCCATCGATGGATGACAGATGACAAAATTGAGGTACATACACACAATGGAATACTACTCAGCCATTAAACAAAATGGAATTCTACCACTTGCAACAACATGAATGAGCCTGTAGAAAATTATCCTAAATGAAACAACCCAGGTACAGAAAGAGAAATACCACGTGTTCTCACCCATAACTCAGAGCTGAATCCATAAATAAACAAATGAACAATAAAGAGAGACAGAGAGAAAGAAAGAAAGAAACAACAATCACAGTAATACATTGAACTTTTAAAAAACTAAAGGTGGAAAAGGGGAGGGGGAGGGGGACAGGGGGAGGGGGTAATGAGGAATTGGTCAAAGAACACAAAGAACGATGGCGTATTGTAATGATGAATAAGGTA
>NW_007838786.1:0-724 GCF_000696425.1 Galeopterus variegatus
ATAAATCTATCAGCAGTGAATGTGAACTCTCGCTCCTCCACATCCCTCGCATAACTTGTTATGGTTAGTCTGTTCCATTTTGGCCCATTTGTAGCACGTGTGCAGTGAAATCTTACAGTGGTTTTAATTTCAGTTTCCTTAATGGCTAATAATGTCAACATCTTGCACTTATTATTTTTTATGCCCAAGTACTTTTATCAAAGTGCCTGTTCAAAGTTATGCTGTTTTATTCACTTTTATTGCTAATTTTTTAATTGGGCTGTTTGTTTTACGGTTGGGTGGAAGGTTTTTTTACATATGCTAGATGCAAATTCTTTGTTCGATATATGTTGAGAAATTTTTGATTGTATAAATTATTTTGTTATTGTCTTAACAATGTATTTTGAGGAACAAAAGTTAGATTTTAATAAAGTCAAATATACTGATATTTAATGTCTTGCATACTATCAGAAAATCTTTGCCCTATGTAAGTTCACTATGATATTCCCCTGTTTCCTTATATAAGTTTTAGAGTTTACTTCTAGCATTTATTTTTCTGATTCACTTTAATTTAATTTTGAATGTGGCACAAGAAAAAGGTGAAGTTCATTATTTTGCTTATGGTTACCCAATTTTTCCAGCACAATTCGTTTTAAAATTTATCATTTCTCTATTGAACTGCCCTGGTAACTGTTGAGAAACAACTGCCAATTTATATGTGACTTTACTTCTGGGCTCTCTATTC
>NW_007838787.1:0-724 GCF_000696425.1 Galeopterus variegatus
CTTTGGGATACTGGTGGGTGTGACCTGAGCAAAGGCCTGAAACGTGCTTGTGTGGCTGGGCCCACTTGTATGTGCTGCCACTCCCTGTGAGTAGAATAGCTCTCAGGTGCCATTAATTGGAGCAAGTTGTAAGACAGGCAGAGCAAACCTGGACCCAGTCCTCTGCTTGAAGCCAGACTTAGCCAAGCGCAACATAGCAGAGTTGTTGTATGCACCTTTCTCTTGGTCCTGGGGGTATCAGGAGGCAGGACTACATGCAGCCTCTGCCAGGAGTCCCTCAGGGAGCAGGGCCTCACACAGCCCTGCCAAGAGAGTGCAGTAAGGTGAGTTGCTCAAAGCATCCCTTGAGCTAGGGGCTGCCACCTGGGGAGGTGGTCAACCACAGACCAGACACAAAGTTCTAGGGCTTAGTGCACGCACTAAGCAACTTTATTGGGTAAAAGTGTGCCTTATATATGTTTTAGCCAGCTGTAAACCCCGCCCCCACCTCCCCATCTCCTAGGCAACTCAATAGGAAGTCTGTGGTTTGTGGTTAAGCCTTGCAAATTTTTGCCAACCCAGTCTTTTTGCATTTCTGCTGACAGTCTACATTCTGGAGAGCAAGAGTGCTTCCATCTTTAACAGGCATTCTCCTTCATTTTCCTCCAGTTGTACAGTGACCCTCAGACCTGCAGCAGGAAGCAGAGCTACCCCAGCCGGCCTGCACACCAGTGAGCATGGCAAT
>NW_007838788.1:0-724 GCF_000696425.1 Galeopterus variegatus
ACTTCATAGATAAAGTTAAAATAATAAAGTCCCATTGCATTTACAAAAGTAATTAAAAGATATTTTAATACTGAGTGCTGGCAATGATGTGGGGAAATTCAAACCCTACTTCACTGGAGGTAGAAGGACGAATTAAAAAATTGCAAATGGCTCAGACACCATGATGACATCCAAAACAATGCGAAATATTGCTATCAATAGAGATATATAGTAAATGCATATGCACATGCATGGGATGAATACAGAACAATTGGTCTTGGCATGTGGTGACTGATATAACAAAAATAGCAAGGGCTAATATGTTAACACGCCATATGTTCTATATTATTAAAAATGTGGTAGAATACTAATATTTTAAAAATATAGATAGAGATTGCACTGGTACTTTTTATGTATTGAATACTTTTCTGTTTATTTAAAATATTTAAAAGACTAAGTGTTATTTCCCACAAGTCTAATCCTTGTAGAAATGCTACAAGGAAATAAGAAAAACAAAATTATTCTTTGTTTTTCTAGAAAGAGCATAAATAATATCCATTGAATAAACATTTTTTGTACTCATTTACTACATTCCAGGCCCAGTCCTATTGGCTGGAGTTGGGAAGAAATCAATCTAAGATAAGTTGTCTTTAAGAGTTTCATAGTTGAAGGAAAAAGAAAGTGGTACACAAACAGGAAACAGCTTAGTTGGGTGTGTTATGGGAGCATGAAGTAGGGGTAACTT
>NW_007838789.1:0-724 GCF_000696425.1 Galeopterus variegatus
ACCCTTTGGTCCTTATGATAAATGAAAAGCTGGGAACAGAATCCTGGAATGACATTCTACAGTGACCTGACAGATAATTTGAATGAACTGTGTGTGTGGTGTAGGTTTCTACATTTTATGAGGTGTTGCTTCTTTCCAGATGTGTGGTGGTTCTGTCTCTCACATATGCGTGTATATATGTATGTGTGTGTGTGTGTGTGTGTTTGCCTTAATTAATTGCATGTTTTGGTTCTCCTAGAATGTTCTCACATTACTGCCTAAGCTCCTTTCAGATGAGCAGTCCTGTGTGCTGTCCCCCCTTCACGCTGGTTTCTCTGCCTTGCTGTCCCCATATCCAAACTCTGTGCTGTCTAGTGTAGTTATAACAGCAGCTGGCCACCATGTCTGAATGTTGTTCTTGATGCTTTCATCTTGGGTTTGAGCCTGTTCAGCAAGTCTTCGTTATAAACTTACTGTGTGTCCGACACTGAAATGGCAAGGATGAATGAAATATGATCCTTTCCAAAAGAGCTCATATTCTAGTTGGAAAAGGGACACATACAAAATAATCATAATATAATGTGTAAATAAATACAGTAAGACAGACAAGCACAAGGAGCCATCACAATAGTTAAGTAAAAAAAAAAAAAAAAGCTTTTTTGATTTTAAGTGATTGATAAGTCAGGGAAAGGCAGAGAAGAGTTGTGTAGACTCCCAGCCTTGGAGTGAATAGGGATGGGATGGG
>NW_007838790.1:0-724 GCF_000696425.1 Galeopterus variegatus
TCCCAGGGACAAGCCCAGTGCCGGAGTGTGGGGGCTGCCCAGCGAGGATTTCCAGCAAGATCGAATTGCATGAATGAATAAAGAAACCCTGCTTCAGTGTACCATCCATTTCTAGGAGAAGGAAGAGCACAAGAAATGTTTCTCCATGGATAGTAAATCTCATCCTACAACCTTTCTCTCACAGAGACAATATTGGCCACCACGTGATTTTATTTGTGATCCAGCATCTGAGTCCTAGAAAAATCTGAGGGTTCTACTGTCCCTGGACCTTTCAAGGGTATGAAGTAGGGTTGCCCAACAAAATACAAGGCACTCAGTTAAATTTAGATTTCAGATAAACAATAAGTGTACTAAGATGTATACACTTAAATAAAAATTGATTGTCTGACATTCAAATTTCACTAGAAATTTCAGCTAAAGCTGGAAACCCTAATTCAACGACAATTTCTATAAAGGACTAGGAAGACTCCTTCTGTCCTGGAAAGTCATCTCCCAGTTCAGGGTCCTGTCCCTGTTTAGGGGACTCGTCTGAGCTCTGCTTTCCATCCAGGGCTATGTGCAGTACAAAATGATGGAGCAGGAAAAGTTGACTTTCAGATCCTCCAAGTCCCCTTCCTATGTGGCTCCTGCTCTTGTAGAAGCCATGCAGAGACCTCAGTTGCATCACTTTCCCTTCCTGGCCATATTCAGCCTCATAAAAACTTACATCATAAGGCCATTTCTA
>NW_007838791.1:0-724 GCF_000696425.1 Galeopterus variegatus
AGAGAGAAAAGACCCAAATAGACAAAATAAGAAATGAAAAAGAAGACATTACAACTGATACCACAGAAATGCAAAAGAATCATTAGAGACTACTATAAACAACTATATATCAACAGATTTGAAAACTTGGAGGAAATGGATAAATTTCTGGACACATAACAAGCTACCAGAGACTGAACCAAGAAGAAAAAAAACCTGAACAGACCAATAAAAACCAATGAGGTTAAAGAAGTAATCATCAGTCTCCCAACAAAGAGAAGCCCAGGACTGGATGGCTTTACTGCTGACTTGTACCAAACTTTTAAAGAGAAATTACTACCAATTCTCTTCAAACTATTTACAAAAAGGTTAAAACAGAGGCCACTCTCCCAAACTCATTTTATGAGGCTAGCATCACACTGATACCACAACCAGACAAAGATACAACAAAAAAAGAAAACAACAGGCCAATATCTTTGATGAACATAGACACAAAAATCCTCAATAAAATATTAGCTAATAGAATACAGCAATGCCACCTATCCCAGGGTAATGGAGATGCAAAGGATTATTCAAAGCCAATTTCTTCTGAGCAGTGAGAAGTCCTAAAGGGGTTAATTTACACAAACCTTCAAGAGAGAGGCATTTCCTGGAAAATTAACACTGAATTGGGGTCTTCTCTCAGCATTTATTCTCCAGGCCAGAAAATTACAGAAAAGGAACATAGGTGGTTACAAAAAGAACA
>NW_007838792.1:0-724 GCF_000696425.1 Galeopterus variegatus
CTAACAGAGTGAGAGCCAGGCTTCTCACTGTTGCAGTGGGAAGTTTGCAAATAAGCAAGAGGAGGATGCAGAATGATCCATGTGGTAATGGATTAGAACAGAAGTCATCGGCATGAACTCATGTTTAGCTTAATATAGATGCAGATGGTTACATATGGAAATATTTACATACTCTGGTTAGCATACACTCATAATTTCCTTGCTCTGTCAGCTGAAAGGGCCTTGGAGTAATGACACCCCAGTAGCAACAAGCACACCGAGCACCCATGTCTTGGTTTCTAATAAAAGAAACCAGGGCTGGCCCATTAGCTTGCTTGGTTAGAGTGTGGTGCTGATAACACTGAAGTCAAGAAAGAAAGAAACTAGAGCCCTTTGGGAAAACAGCTGATTCTAGGACTGGGGCAGAAAATATACAATGTGAGCCTGGAGCATCTTTTAGTGCCAAAAAGTAACAAAGTGCTAAAAACAAACAAGCATAAAAACCCCACAATGATGGGGGTACACCAAATGGACACAGGAAGAGTCCTCAATGGCCAAAGCTGGAACAATTTGAGCAACAAAATAAAATAATGCTGAATTATAACCCAGGGTATAAAATAAATATCCGTGAGGGCATACTGATGTAATGATTGAATACATTTGTCAATTATACCCCAGTAAAACTGGGGGAAATGAATGAATAAATGATTTGCATGAAATAACTGGGGGAAGAATAAACAAATCT
>NW_007838793.1:0-724 GCF_000696425.1 Galeopterus variegatus
CATGTACTTTTAACTTTATCAGATATTACAGATGAGGGTGCTGAGGCACAAAGATGTGTAAATCATTCAAGGCAATCCTGTTAGTCCGCTGTGAAGTTGAGACTCGATCCAGACAGCCTGGCCCCAGAGACTGTCACGGTACTGGACCACACAGCAGGTGTGACGTGCCTCGTCTGTGCTCAGAGCTGTGCCTACATATAATAGGTGTTCAGTAAATACTTGATGAATGAATGAATGCATGAAAGAATTCACTGCTGTTTGGTGTGTAAATTGTTACAACCCTTAGGAGAGTAATTTGATAATATTCAATAAAATTGAAAGTACAGGACTTATATTCCACAGGTCATAGCATCACGCCTTGGGGATATAACTTAGAGAAACATTCACACACCTGCTCAGAGACGTGCAAAAGAATATGCATTGCAATATTGCTGTACTAGTGTGTGCTTGTGTGTGTGTGTGGAGAGAGAGAGACAGAGGAGAGAATGAACACAAGCATGGACGGGAAGGGAAGGGAAGCTCTCACCTGGGTGGGAGGAAGGGCTGGTGCGTGGGGTCCTCCAGCCCCATCTGCAGTGTATGAACTTAGGTCTGAAGCACATACACAGCCACATGGGAATGGGTCACATGCAGGGTGTGGGTACACGGTTGTCTGTTGTACCGCTCTCTTTTTCATATGTTCAGGCTTTTCTTGACTTCAAGTGTGCGACAGCAGGAGAGTGAG
>NW_007838794.1:0-724 GCF_000696425.1 Galeopterus variegatus
ACTTATCTGTTACAACAGCCTCCTAACTGGTGTCCCTGCTTTCCTAATCTGGACACTCCTTGTCCAGATTAGTAGTCCCCAAACTCTATGTTTAATCTGCCACTTCTCATACCTAAACAGAATCATGAAGCATTCTCTATGACTTAATTTTTGAACTTTGGCATTGAGGGTCCTCCATGGTCACCCTCTAAACTTCTTATCCAGTCTCACCTCTAGTGATTCCCAAGTGAGGACCTTCCTTCAATCTAGGCTTGTCTTCTGGACGTGTCTTACACCTTCCCCCTTCTGGACTCATGTCTTCTCCAGAAGTCACCTTCCCTGTTCTGGACTCATGTCTGCCCGAGGAGTCTCTTCCTTTCAATCCAGTGAAATCTCACCCAGCCCTCCAGGCCACCCCAGATCACACCTCCTCCATGAAGCCTTCCCTGACCTGCTGAGCCTACAGCTCTCTCCCTGTCATCTGAATCCTACAGCTTGTGGTGTCTGAACCACTCACTTGATCTTGGCATATAGTGCCTTAGATCATTTGTAATTTTTCCATGCATTTTAGTCTTATCTTCCCAGCCAGCTTGTAAACTCCTTTTGAACAGGGCTCATGGCTCATGTTTTTTTATATTCCCTACAGCAGTGCAGCTTTCAGCTTCTCAAATCCAGGCCTTGCATAGAGTAGGATATTGGTTGATTTTGAAATAAGATAAGACTAAGATAAGTCAACATCAGGGTA
>NW_007838795.1:0-724 GCF_000696425.1 Galeopterus variegatus
TGTCTGTCTTTATTTGGAAGAAAAGCTCAAGGGATGAGTCTAACAAAATACACCCCAAGTACGGTGATCCTCCCAGGACCTCGTTAAGATAAGGAGTAGCATTTACAAAGTCGGGTGCCAAGGTTTTAAAGTTATAGCTGAATAACATGTCCAGTTTTGTATAAATATGTCCCATACACCATCTGGAACATAATTATACTAAAAAGTATTTACTGCTTATCTGAAATTCAAATTTAACTGGGTGTTTTGTATTTATCTGGCAATGATAGTACAGGCAGCATCTTCATTATGTAACTTCTTAGGCTTAGTCACCAGTCTCTAAAAGAGAAAGCAAAGAAATAGGTTGGTGCTAAGCACTTGCTCTTCCATTATTTCTCTTTAGCTAATTTGAATGACCCAATAGTCAGCCTACAAAGACTCACTGCTCCATTGAACGATTCCTCAAATTTCCCACAGCAGTATTTCCTTAAAAATAGATAATTTTAAATGCATAAGCTCAACCTTGCTTTAAATTATCAAAAGAAGAGTTCTTAATTTGTTACTTATGTCTCTTCATAGTATGTATTTTACATACCTCTCTTACTTTATTTCTCAGCTTTCTCTTTCATGACACACATTTTCCAGATCTGTAAAATTATTATGTATTTCCTAAACACCACACTAGATTGGTGCTTTGATATATTCTCTCTGCCTTAAATGTTCATCTCTTCCTTATGCACAATCA
>NW_007838796.1:0-724 GCF_000696425.1 Galeopterus variegatus
ATTACAATAGGTGTAATATATGCATAAAGGTAATACCAAAAGGAGAAGAAAAACAGAAAGGAACAGAAGAAATATTTGAAGCAACAACTGAGAATATCCTAAAATTAATGATAGAAGCCAAATCACACATCCAGGAAGCTCAGAGCACAACAAACAGGATGATTACAAAAAATAACTACACCTAGGTAATCATAATCAAACTGCAAAAAATCAGACAAATAAAAAACCTTGCAAGAAGCTGGGGGGCAGGAGGAGAGAAAAGCCTTGCCTATCGAGGAGCAAGGATAAGACTTATATCAGACTTCTCTTTAGAAACCATGCAGAGTGAAATATTTAAAGTGTTGAAAGAAAAGGGCCTGCCCAGTGGCGCACTGCTACAGTGCGCCGCTTGGGAGTGTGGCGGCGCTCCCGCCGAGGGTTTGGGTCCCACATACAGACCGGTTCCCGCTCACTGGCTGAGCGAGGGGCGGGAGCAACACCGAGGGTCGCGATCCCGTTGCTGGTCCCGGTCCGGTACGGGCGCGACACTGAGGGTTGCGATCCGTTGCCGGACACGAAAAAAGACAAAAAGGAAAAAAAAAAGAAAAAACACATCAAGCCAGAATTTGGTATCCAGTGAGATTATCCTGGAATATCCTGAAATAAAGACTTTCTCAGACAAACAAAGTGAGGGAATTTGTCACCAGTAGACCTGCCTTGCAAGAAATGTTAAAAGAAGTTCTTC
>NW_007838797.1:0-724 GCF_000696425.1 Galeopterus variegatus
TCCTCTCTAGAGAATTCTATTTTGCTCCCTTCCACAGTGACCTCATTGGCTCAAGGAAATGCACCCTTGTCTTCCCATTAACCAAGTAAATAGCTATCACTGCAGCTTTCTCTCCTCAGGTGGTCTTCGGCAGTTACCCCAGGCAGCCTCTCACATTTTAAATTCTTCTAAGTAAAAATCAAATAGATTCCCAGGGCCCATTGAAGCCAGAGTAAATGGATGAGCATCACCTAAGGACTTGCTAATCTACCCCAATCTGGTGGCAGCATGAAAAGGGCCTACTTGTTTCTGCAGCTCAGCCAGCAACCGCCAGGGGCAATATGTTATTTTCCCTTCATCATAAGTGATTCCCTCAGAAAGGGCACCCACCACACTTAGCATGAGTTAGAAAACAGTTCCTTCCTGAGCAGACCAATAGTCTTTTTCAAAGCATCTGCCTCCTATTTCAGATTCCTCTTCTTCAAATTTATCATCTCATGTAACATTGGGTAAGGTTCATAATATCATTCTTATTTTCACCTTTTAGCAAGTCCTATGAAATTTCAGTACTGGCCTTCAAAACAAGAAATTACCTAAAATACATATGTTGTACCAGCTTTGAAGCCTCTGCTGACACCCTGCAACAACAGGAGGACTGTATTTAACATACGATGCTCTAAGATGAGAGGTGAATAAACATAATTTCTGTGGGCTCATTTGCCTGAGTAATTAGTTTAGACTTTAT
>NW_007838798.1:0-724 GCF_000696425.1 Galeopterus variegatus
TACCTTGACCTCTCTGTGCCTCAGTTTCTTTGCCTGTAAAATAGAATAATAATGTTCTCCCCCTTGTATGGCTGTTGTGAGGAGTAAGCACCTCATCCTTTTGGTGATGATCTTGCACACAGTAGGAGCTCAGTAAATGTGGGCTGCTGTCAGTAGGATGGGATTTGCATCCTGGCTCTGCCACCTCCCAGATGTCTGACCTTGAGGATGTCATTTCTTCTCTGTGCCCATATCCAGAGCCTAAAATGGGGATGATTCTGATAACAATGCAGTGCCACAGGTTGCTGTGGAGAGCAAATGGGACTGTGGGTGATTAAATAAAAAAAGCAGCAGCTCAGTACATGTGTATACTGATCTGTCTACACCAGGCTTGTACACAATGAAATGATTGCAGATATTCATAATCGTCCAGCTCTGCTGCTGCACCCTCCCCACCCGCCCCCTCTCCTGTCTCTCCTGAGTGTGCCCCGCAGCCCCCTCCAGCCTGCCTGCTAATAAGCTGGAGGCTTCAGTAATGAGGCTGCTTCATCACTTAATGTGCTGGAACAGCCTCAGAGGGAGAGGGGGTGGCGTGGGGGCAGGGAGGGGGTGCCTTGGCTCCCCCACAGCTTGGAAATTCCAGAGTCTGCCCATGGAATGGCTCTCCCCAGGCTAGAGTGCTCGGTAAGAGGGGACTGGGGGGGCACCCCCCTGCTCTTATGTGAAAGCCCCCCATACCCATGGG
>NW_007838799.1:0-724 GCF_000696425.1 Galeopterus variegatus
TCTTCCATAGTACCAAACACCACATAGACCTTAATTGTCAATTTCACAGTAGGTTGTATGGTTGGAATATCCTTTACTACCTCTCTAGTTCTCAAGGGATATTAAGATGGTTCCATTGAAGTACTCCCAAGTAAATTTGTGATTTGAAACCTTCCTTTTCATACCACAGCCACTCTTCAAAAAAAAAAAAAAAAAAAAATCTAATGTTGTAGGTTTAATTTGGTAGTATACATCCTCTATTCTTGAAAGGCATGTTGTCCATGCAGAATAAGTAGGATAAGAACACATTAATACCTCAGGGAACAAGTAGATATCAGTTAAACAAGAAAGTCAATATGTAATATCCTGGCAGGTCCTATTCCTCAAGTGAGATTGCTCAGAAATTAAAATGGAAGTCTGTGTGTGCACACTAGTTACCTGACAGCTCCTACGTAATAGATACACTACATGTGCTTAGAGATGCTGAAGTGGAAGCAAAGTCTTGCCACATGCTCTTTCTGGGGCTTGTATCTTCTTTCCAAGATCTATCAAATTTAGTGTCTCTCCCATTCCCTATATATTTTTCTCTTACTTGGGACTATTTTCTTTTTTTGGTAATGCAGTTTAAATGTTTGTAACTTTCTCAAATTTCCTGTGTGTTTCTATAACCATTTTCCTGGTATATGATACTTTTTGGCTTCTCCTGATGTTGGTAATGTTGAAACATGAAAGTTAAGAATCAATT
>NW_007838800.1:0-724 GCF_000696425.1 Galeopterus variegatus
TCCTCGTCTCTCAGCCCTGCCTGGCCCCGAAGGGGTCTCAGGCCTCTGCCACGGACACTGTAGGCGTTCCTGCGGCCCTGGTCAAGGTCCTCTCTGGGCTTCCCACCTTCCCCCCGGTATTGCGGCCCCCTGTGTGGTTGAGTTATCTCCCACACCAGGGTGCGAGCCCCCTGGGGGAGGATCCCACAGCACACAGTTCCTCTTTGAATCCCCCGGCGTGAGCTGGCTCAGTGCCCTCAGGCCGTCAGCTCTCCGGCAGGGCGCCCTCAAGCCAGCTCTTCAGCAGGATCAAGCGGGCTTGGGGGCACCCCGGTCACCCCTCTCCCAACCAGAAATCAGTCTGGGATTTTTCCAAACTGAAGGCCACAGAGATGGTATCTGCCTCCCGGAAGCAGGGAGTTTACCTGGGGCCGAAGCCCCAGGTGTGGTGGAGTGACAGTCTGGCCGGGATCCTCTTCCCTGCCCTCCCAATGCTGGCTGGGGGCTCCCCATGCCACCAGCCCCGCAAGAGATCCGCAGGAGGAGTGGGATTGGTGGTCGCTCCACAGGCCCCGGGGGACCCCACGCTGAGGCACACAAGTGGCACGGCTCAGTGAGGAGCCGCACCAAGCGAAGATGGCTGGCTTGCTGGATCTGAGCTGCCAACTCTGCCCCTCTGCCCCCGGAGAAAATGGAGACAGCGGTGGTGCCGGCGCCTAGCCTGGTGTGGTAAGCGGGGGCCGGG
>NW_007838801.1:0-724 GCF_000696425.1 Galeopterus variegatus
TCCAACAACCACAGAATATACATTCATCTCATCAGTGTGTGGAACATGCTACTTGAAATGACTTCAATTTTCTCAAATTTGTTGAGGCTTGATTTGTGACCTAACATGTGGTCTATCCTGGAGAATGTTCTGCATCCAGGATCAACCACATGTTAGGTCAAAAATCAAGCCTCGACAAATTTGAAAAAGTTGAAATCATTTCCAGTATCTTCTCAGACCACAATGGAATAGAACTATAAATCATATAAACTTAAACTCAAAACTATGCAAACACACGGAAATTAAATGACATGCTCCCAAACAACATATGGATCCAAGAAAAAGTAAACAGGAAATCAAAAAAAATTCTCAAAACTAATGAAAATAAAGGCACATCATACCAAAATCTGTGGGATGCTGTGTTATTGCAATTAACTTCTCTCTTAGTACTGCTTTTGTGGGATGCTGCAAAAGTTGGTATGATGTATCTTCATTCTCATTAGTTTCTAATACTAAGAGAGAACTTTATTGCAATAACACTTACATCGAAACAATGGGAAGATTACAAGTAAACAAGCTAACACTACACCTCAAGTAACTACAAAAACAAGAACAATTCAATCCCAAAATTACCAGGTGAAAAAGAAATAATTAATATCAGAGCAGAATTAAATGAAATAGTAACCCCAAAAAATGATACAGAAGATCAATGAAACAAAAAGTTGGCTTTTTGAGAAGATAAACA
>NW_007838802.1:0-724 GCF_000696425.1 Galeopterus variegatus
ATTGCCCGAGTCATCCGCACGCGCTTGTGTGCGTGCATGTACGTGCTGCAGGCGTGTGTGTGCGCGCTTGTGTGTACGTGTATGTGTGCGCATACGCGTGTATGTTCGTGCCTGGGTGTGGGTGCGTGCTTGTGGAGGACGGGTAGAAGGATCGGAGTGGTTAATAATAACGCTACACCTTTGCTAGTTGTAGGCGCGTCATTATGAGAAGATATACCCCATTTAACAATCTCACTGAACAGAAATATTTGCTGTATTTCAAGCAGAAGTTTTTGTTGAAAGTTCTTTTCGACTTACTGAGTAGATTTAGTGATAGGTGATTTTTTTTTTTAAGTAACATGCTATCTACGCTGAAATTCAGAGCTATCCATTTTATCTATGCATTTCAGTTTCACGATTTGGCAAAGAAAAAAAAATTCAAATATTACCTAAGTTGAGTAGGAAAAAAGAAAGATGCTGGATGATAAGTACTTTGTGTATTTTTTTTAAGCTGCACTATCCAGTAGCTATGTGTAATATGTGGCTATTCAAGCACTTGAAATGTGGCTATTGAGACTGAAAAACATAATCGTTAACTGAATTTTAATTAATACAAATTTTTTTTTTCTCTTTTTTTTTTTGTCTTTTTTCGTGTCCAGCAACTGATCGCAACCCTCAGTGTCTGCGCCTGTACCGGACCGGGACTGGCAACGGGATCGCAACCCTCAGTGTTGCACCCGCACCT
>NW_007838803.1:0-724 GCF_000696425.1 Galeopterus variegatus
GGACAACATGGAAACTTTACTGGACCAATATCATAGCTGATTAAAGTCATAGTTGATAACCGAATTGGCCTTTTGACCTAAGCTCAAAGTTCTTTCAACCATAATAATAATAATAGTAATAATAAAATTCTTAAAGAAATTACTTTGAAAAGATGGGAGGAGATCAATCACATAATTACGAAACATCACCTTTTTTTCACTTGATTCCTCCAAGATTTAAAAGGTTTCACACTGGAAATAGAGTCAAAGGGCAGTTTGGTATCTAGTGGCTATTTTAAACAGCTATTATTTGATGACAAATGCTACGATTATTGACATCTGGATGCATTTACTATACCTTTCCTGGCATTGTAAACTAATTTTTCTCAGAATTCTGACTTTTTATTTGATCATTTAAAGAGGAAATTCAGAAAAACTACATATACTTTTTAAAAGATTACATTATTGGGTCTTCTAAGATAGTATTTTCCTAATTTTTTTATATTAGTTGAAAAATGCTCTCTTGTTCAAATAATTTTAGGAATTACTCTACTGTAGATCACCTTTTGTAGATTCATCAAGCATATTAGTAAAACAAAACAAAACAAAAATCTAAAGCAGAGCTATTAATTTGGTTTAAGCCAACATTTCTCAAACATATTTGCCCATAGAACCTACTGTAGCATAATACCTATTAACATCCTAATCAGTATTATTTGAAAAACAATTTGTTAAACACTGCTCA
>NW_007838804.1:0-724 GCF_000696425.1 Galeopterus variegatus
TTTTTAAAGATTCAAATTCCTTTGAAATTTATATACTTAAAAAAGTTATAATGTGATTGGTAGGGGTGATGAGTTTGCAGATTTAATTTTTAGTGTAGGGCCATATTAAAATTTAGAAAATGCTTCTTTATGAAACTTAAGACATTTTCTATTTATGGAATTGTTAGTTGGGGTGGTCAGAGATATTGTCTTAGTATTAATTTTGGAATGAAACTGGACACTCATTTCCAGTTTTCTACAGATTCAGAAATTAAAATTTTCATATAAAAGAATTTCTTTGGCTATTTCCTGCTTGTTAATTTTTGGCCATCTTTTTTTACATGGATTTTATTTATTTGTTTTTCATGCTTTGGGCAGAGAAAACATCTTAGGTGTTTTTCTAAAGCATTTGAAATGTAAACGAGATGTTCAAGGGTGTAAATGGATGTAAAAAGATGTTAATTTAAGCTGTTGCCTGTCGCAAGTGCTCCCAAGCCACCACACTGAGGTGCTCTAGAATTCTGCCCAGCATCAACATCACACTGATCGGGCTGTAATTTGCCACCTCTGCCTTCTCTTCTCCTTTTGTTTAAATCAGGAAAAGGTTCTCCTGTCTCCAGATTTGGAGTACTGCTCCCATTGTCTGCGCTTGAACTGTTTGTACGGTGCTTTTGGTTGCGAAACGCTTCCGAGTGCCCAATTCAATTTATTCATCAGCCCGTGCAGTCAACACTATCGTCTCCGT
>NW_007838805.1:0-724 GCF_000696425.1 Galeopterus variegatus
TGAAATCTATCTCCTTCACTTTGACAATGAAAAAAATGAGTAGAAGTGATGTGTGTTACACGGCCTTTTAAAGCTTTATGTAGAAATACCATCCACCAACTTCCCTTTTTCCTGCTGCAGGGATACAGCCTCCATCAACCTGGATTCCTGAGAGACTGGTGAGCACAGCCCCTTGTCAAATGTACAGAGTGAGCAAGGAACTTTCATTGTTTTAAGTCTTTGGGGTTTGAGGGTTGTTTGTTACTGCAGGAAAATATGTCCTATCCTCATTAAAATACTTGGGTACTCCATACATTCTTGGAAAAGATTACTTCTCTAGATCTCTTATTCTTCATTCAAAGAATTATGTGTCAACTAGATGATATCCAAAGGACTTTTCCAATTTAAAATGAATTGTATCTACAGTTACAAATAGGTGTCACACAAAAGCCTGACCCAGCAGTAGTAAGGAAAGATCTCTTTTCAGCACATCCCATGTGTAGACAGGAGCTAGAATAAAAAAGATAAATAGCTTTGAGTTTCCAAAGTGTTTCTTTCAGCTGCAGTTTTGAGTAGCTACCTACTAGCCATTTCCATCTTATGTCTCATTTTAGTGGACCCTACTTACTCACTGGACACCTTTGTAAAAATCAGAAAATGAGTCCTTTTTTCCAGGGGGACATAGCATGTGGGGGGAGGGGGCGGGGCAGTCCTCAGCTCCTGCCTCAGGACACTGGGCATGCTC
>NW_007838806.1:0-724 GCF_000696425.1 Galeopterus variegatus
AGGTCTCTGCCCCAATGAACATGCTCTCAGGCTGGTGAGAATAAATTGCATCTGTATCCTCTGGAGAAGCAGCAGGCGGTGTCATCCTCTACAGTCCTACCCAGCTCCTTGCCCACTGCCTGAGAGGCAATTGGCTGAGCCCTCTCTCAGAGCCCTCTCTCTGGTTCCCAGACCTCACCCACAACCCAAAAAGCTGCTGAACAGCCCATTTTATGCAACCTCACCTCAAGGTCTCACCCAAAGTCCAAGAAGAGGCTGGATGGGCCCCCTATCTGCAGCCCCATCTTGAGGCCTCACCCAGCATCCCAGAAGTGGCTGCTTCGGCCCCATCTCTCCAGGCCTGCCTAGCAGCTTGCTGAGCCCCCTCATTGCAGGCCAGCCTAAGCAGCCTCAACCACCACTCCAGAAGCAGCTGGCCAAACCACCTCCCATCAGCCCCCTTTCCAACCTCTTCTATGACCCAAGTGCTGCTAGCAGACCCCTCTTTCTGCAGCCCTCCCCTGAGTCCTCACCTACCACCCAAGAAACAGCTCAGCAGATCCACCCTTAGAAGATCACCTGAATCACCAGGGCAAGTACAACTTTGTGCCTGGCCCCAAGAAGTGGCATAGCCAATGGGCCACAGACAGACCCTCACCCAGCTAGCAGAACCAAAGCACAGCTATGCCATGCCCCTGGCTCAGAGGAAAAGCACAGCTGTCACGGCCCTGAAAGACCCACCCCT
>NW_007838807.1:0-724 GCF_000696425.1 Galeopterus variegatus
ATAGGTGGGGGTCTGCTCAGGGATGTCCAGTCAAAGGGGCTGCCATCGAGGCCCCCTCTCCTGAGACAGGCTTTTCCACCTATGGGAAGAATCACCTTTTGAAAACTCTCGCAAAGCTGCTGTGTAGGCTAGCAGGGTCTCCTCCAAGACCATGATCATTTATCTCTACTCTCTCCTTCTTTTCTTTTGCAATCTACATCCAAACATTTTTGCAATTCCATCATGAATCAGTTTGTTTAAATTGGTGTGAAATACAGTGGAAAATTTACCTAAGGATTATATACACTGACCTCTTTTTTATCTATATGCCCATTCCTACCAGAAGAAAATTTATGAGTAGTTGGACTAATTTCTTCTTTCACCTGGTAGGCATAGTTGTTTAAACAGATGCTCATTAACTGCCCCATATTAGAACTCAAAACTGTGGCACCGTCGTCCTTCAGATTGACCTACTGGCTTTCAGTCCTAACTGCAAGCATCATTCCCACCACTAACATCAAAATCCCTTACATTTGTACAATATTTTATAGTTTACAAAGTTCTTTTGTATATAGTATCTGTGTCACCCCATGCGATTTGTCTAAGTTGCAGTAGGTCACAGGGCTGGATTAAGATGTATGTTAGCTATGGAGCTGGGAATGATGGAAGATGGGAACAGAAATAGGGCTGGGAAAATAGGAAGCAAGAGACAGGCAAGCGACAGGCAGGAGAAAGCCAAATATGT
>NW_007838808.1:0-724 GCF_000696425.1 Galeopterus variegatus
TCTGATCTGGGCCTGAGTTTTTTTTATCAAACTGCACCCCATGCAATTCTGCATTCCTGACTCTTCTCCTCTGAGTGGTCCTGTGCTGATTGGGGGGCGGATCGGCTGTCCTTGCTGTGTCCCAGTGTTCCCCTGCTGGGCCCATCTCCCTCACTGCCCGTGATCCAAACACTTCCCATGGGACGGGCCCTGTGCTGTCCCTTGCAATGACTCACCGGCCTCTGAATGACTTCCCTTTTCAGTTGTTCTCGTTCCTCACTCCTGTGTGGGTCCACGGGAACCCTATTAGTGGTCTTGCTGTCCTGGGGGCCATCAAAGTCCTCTTCTCCCCTGCTGCCTCCAAGTAATTCCATCTAAAGGGCACAGCTGCGGCTTCTGCCGGCTCCTTCTCCATGTGCTCAGCAGCTCCAGCATTAAAGCGGCCGAGGCCCGAAACGCTGAGAGCAGCTTTTTCTTTCTCTCTTCATGGTTTCTCCCACCTTCATAAGTTCCACAGGTCTCTCCTCCTCTTCACCTGAGCTCCAGCGGCCCCACCTTGGCTGATGCTACATTTTTATAGTTGTAAATTCATTGATTTGTGGGAGAGAGTGACGCTGGGGACTGTCTATTCCGCCATGTTGATCAGAAGAGGAGAAATATTTATACCTTAAAAATGAGCAAAATGGGGCCGGCCCGGTGGCGCACTGCGCTAGTGCGCCGCTTGAGAAGCGCGGCGGCGCTCCCG
>NW_007838809.1:0-724 GCF_000696425.1 Galeopterus variegatus
TGCCTTCTACTTTACAAAAGACGGGGGTGGATAAGCGGGTGCTCCGTGTCTCAGACAAGCATTTTAGCAGAAGAGCAGAGCACACGACCACGTGATCTTCTGCAGCCACCCATGTCCCCTTTACACCTTCTCAAGGCGCAAAAGTAAACAGCCCTTAATAAGACCCTCAGATGTAGCCTTTCTGTAGAATACAATCACGAAGCAGTAGTGTACACATTTACAATATGTTCAGTAATCCATGTTTTCTCGTTTATGGTATAGATGGTCCAGCCTCAGGATGGTGCAAAACTGATACCCATCCAGGAGAAACCATGCTTGGAGTACCTAGACAAGCACTCCGTTCCTCACTTTCAGTACAGTATTCAATCAATTACTTGAGATATTCAACAGTGTATTATAAAATAGACTTTGCCTTAGATGATTTTGCTTAGGATAACGTAAGTGTTCTGAGCACATTTAAGGCAGGCGAGGCTCAACTGTGATGTTTAGTAGGTAAGTGTATTAAACGTGTTTTCAACTTACAGCATTTTCAGCCTACAGTGGGTTTATTGGGACCTTTCCCTGTTGTAGTTAAGGAGCATCTGTACTTAGATGTTATCTAGGTATCCAATAATTATCTGTAATCAACTCAATTGAATACCAGCCCAATGTTTTAAGTCACCTAAAAATCTTGGAAATTATCTTCCAGCTACAAAAATGTAATTACTGTTGAAAGAAAAAGTTT
>NW_007838810.1:0-724 GCF_000696425.1 Galeopterus variegatus
TTGGAGGGAGGTAAAGGTGAATGAATCAATTCACACACATACATACACACACACACACACAAAAAAACCAAACATCAACAACAAGAACATCAACAACAACAACAACAAAAAAAAACGGGGGGGCCAGAGGAAGATATACCAACCACAACTTTTTTTTTTTTTGAAGTTCTTACAATAAGAAAATGGAGGGGACACACCTGGGTTGGAGGGGGAGAGGGAGGAGGGAGGGAGGTTTCGGTGATGGGACACAATAACTAACTACATTGTATATTGACAAAATAAAATAAAAGAAAAAAAAATAAAAAGCATTCTAGGAAAGAGAGTAATATAAACAAAGGCCTGGAGGTGAATAAGCACATCACATGTTTGTTAAACTAAATATGTGGCATTAATATTTTCTATTTTCTGTATAATGAGAAATCATTTATTACATGAGCATTATGTTTATTGTTCAAACATTAGATAATACATACAAACAAAAATCTAATAATTTATTAATTCAAGTGCATATGTTAATATTTTGGTGAATAAATATATTATAGCAGGAATATGTATAGGGGTTGGGGAACATTTTTTTATACTAGATAATTAATGTCTTTTATGTAAATTAATATTCATCTACACAAAATGTACATGGATACATAACTAGTCCTTTTATTCTTTTTCTATGATATATTTAACCAGACCTAATTGTACAAAGAATTCTCTATTTCATTTTAAGAAA
>NW_007838811.1:0-724 GCF_000696425.1 Galeopterus variegatus
GGAAGAGCACATATGAATAGAATTCAGACAAGCTGCTTCTCTTAGAACTTGTGTGTGTGTGAGAGCACCAGTTCCACAAGTAATTGAAAGTTGTTACTGTGTTTTGTTTAGTGTAATGAAGTTTAGTACCACCCCCCTGCACGTACCGAAAAAAGAGACTCGTACGTTTGTTTTAGGTGCATTTTTATCCTTATTTGGGAGATTGGCAGATAAGTCTACAATATAATGACTTCATTTTTAAGTGTTTGGTATTAACTCCAAGAGTTTTTAATGAATAGGTGGAAGTTAGCAAATTTATTTGTTGTAATTATTACTTTGTTTAAGATAATCTTAGATTTTCTTTTTATTTTACTTACAGAAAAAAAGACCAAATGGCAAAGCAACCTTCCGATGTAAGTTCTGAGTGTGACAGAGAAGGTGGACAGTTGCAGCCTGCTGAGAGGTCTCCCCAGCTCAGGCCTGGGGCCCCTACCTCCCTACAGACAGAGCCGCAAGGTAATCCTGAAGGCGAAGGGGACCGCTGCCCCCACGGCAGCCCTCAAGGCCCGCTGGCCCCACCGGCCAGCCCCGGCCCTTTTGCTACCAGATCCCCGCTTTTCATCTTTGTGAGAAGATCCTCTCTGCTGTCTCGATCCTCCAGTGGGTATTTCTCTTTTGACACAGACAGGAGCCCGGCACCCATGAGTTGTGACAAATCAACACAAACCCCAAGTCCTCCTTGCCA
>NW_007838812.1:0-724 GCF_000696425.1 Galeopterus variegatus
TGCCTTTGCCAAAAATCAGTTGGCTATAACTATGTGGGTTGATTCCGAGGTTTTCTATTCTGTTCCATTGATCTGAGTGTCTATTTTTATGCCAGTATCATGCTGTTTTGGTTATAATAGCTTTGTAACATAATTTGAAGTCAGGTAGTGTTATGCTTCTGGCTTTATTTTATTTGCTCAGGATTGCTTTGGCTATTCAGGGTCTTTTGTTGTTTCATATGAATGTTAGGATTATTTTTCTATTTCTGTGAAGAATGTTGTTGGCACTTTGATGGGGATTGTATTGAATCTATAGATCACTTTGGGTAGTATGGACATTTTCACAATGTTAATTCTTCCAATCCAAGAGTTTGGTGTGTCTTTCCACCTTTTTAAGTCCTCTTTAATTTCTTTCAGTAGTATTTTGTAGTTCTCATTGTAGAGATCTTTCACTTCCTTGGTTAAATTGATTCCTAGGTTTGCTTTTTTCTTGATTTTTTGTTTTTGTTTTTTTGGTTTTTTTCATGGCTATGATAAATGGGCTTGCTTTCTTGAATTCTCTACCTGTTCATTCATTATTGGAGTATATAAATGCAACTGATTTGGGGGTGTTGATTTTGTATCCTGCAATCTTACTGAAAGTATTCATCAGCTCTAAGAGTTTTTCGATACAGTCTTTAGGTTTATATATATATATGTATATAAGATCATGTCATCTGCAAATAGGGACAGTTTGACTTTGCCT
>NW_007838813.1:0-724 GCF_000696425.1 Galeopterus variegatus
GGCCAATTTCTTTTATCATATGTCTCCAGCTGGGCTGCAACCTGTGGATCACTCCGACTTCAAAGACTCAGAAGCAGGCTGGTGTAATGCTCTGAAAGGTGCTTTCATGAGCAATGCTCTCAGCTTCAGGGGACGTTTGAGGCTGCTCTGACTCAGTCTCCCATTCAAAGGCTGGGTTCAGTGGAGAGCCAGCAGGAAGCCAGCAAACCTGACCATTTGAGGGACTGACTCAAAAAATTAAATCAAAAGAAAGAGGTGATGGAGTAGCAGACATCCCTGCAGTGGCTTCCCACCCACTTCTACTGCATGCACAAGGGAGTGAGGTAGCTTAGGCTCATCCCCCTCCTGTCGCTGTTGCCAGAGGCGCTGGAGGTCTGCGCTGCTCCTGCAGTCTCACAAGCTCCTTTAGGGAAATAGCTCACTGGATCCTTGATCCTCAGCAGGAAAGTCCCTGCCCAAATGTGCCCCCCAATTTGGGCACATTTTCAATGTGCTTTGCTTTTCATATTTGTACTGAATGGGGCACTCCTTGCCCAGGACTCTGGAGAAGAACCTGGAAAACTAGAAACAAAGGCCCATTTCATGATCATGGTATCTCCCCTGCCAGGTAAGTATACAGGCCCATTTTGGAATCTAGCTTCCTTCACCTTTAAATGGGGATATCTTCTGTCTGGGTATCTCAAAAAAGTTCTGCAAGCTGGAATGGACTGGCTTCAAATCTCTG
>NW_007838814.1:0-724 GCF_000696425.1 Galeopterus variegatus
GCACTCTCCCGAGTGTGCCATGGGCTCGGCCCCAGTATTTTGTCTTTCTGTGCCTGACTTACTTTATCTAACATGATGGTTTCCAGTTCTATCCATGTGGCTGCAAGTGATAGGACATCATTTCTATAGCTGAATAGTATTACATTGTGTATGTATACCACGGTTTTTTTTTTTTTTAATCCATTCATCCATTGATGAACATTTAGGTTGATTCCATCTCTTGGCTGTAGTGAATAGTATTGCAATGAACATAGGAGTGCAGGTGTATTTCTAATAATATTGATATCATTTTCTTTGGGTATATACCCAATAGTGGGATAGCTGGATCATAGGGTAGATCTGTTTTTAGATTCTCTAAGGAACCTCCATACTGTTTTCCACTATGGCTGTACTAATTCACAGTCCCACCAACGGTGTAAGAGAGTTCCATTTTCTCTGCATCCTTGCCAGCATCTGTTATTTTCTGTCTTGTTGATAACAGCAGTTCTCACTGGAGTGAGTTGATATCTCATTGTGGTTTTAGTTTGCATTTCCCTCATGATTAGTGATGTTGAACGTTTTTTCATGTGCTTGTTGAGCATTTGTATGTTTTCTTCTGAGAAATGTTTGTTCAGGTCCTTTACTCGTCTGATGTGTAGTTTGTAAACACTTTTTCCCATTCTGTATGTTGTCTTTTCACTGTGTTGGGAGTGTCCCTTGCTGTCCAGAAGCTTTTTAGTTTGAC
>NW_007838815.1:0-724 GCF_000696425.1 Galeopterus variegatus
TATTAAGTGTTCGTGAGGATGTGGAGCAACTAAAACCCTCATCTACTGTGGTGGAGGAGACAGAGAGTGTTAATTGTTACAAGCACTTTGGAAAGCAGTTTGGCAGCATCTTGTAAAGCTAAATATGTGCATATCCAGTGACCCACAGTTACAGTCTTAGGTAGCTTAGAGAAACTCCTACGTGTGTGCACCAGGAAACGTGTATATGACCATGGCAGCTTTACTGATGATAGCAAAAGACTCGAAACAACCTACATGCCCATTGACTGGAGAACGGATAAGGTAACTGAGGTCTATTTAGATAACAGAGTACTAGATAGTAGAGAAAACGAATGAATGCCAGTTACAAATGCAAAAGTATACATGTATTTTAGGAACATATTGATGCATGGAAAAAATCAAGCCAAAGAAGAATGCATATCCATTGTACTATTTACATAAAGGTCAAAAAACAAGCAAAACAATATGTTGTACAGAATCCATCACCGTATGATTAAACTTCTTTTCCCCCCCAAAGCAACAGAATGATGACCACAAAATTCAGGACAGTGTGTACTTCTGGAGGAAGGCAGGGAACAGGATTGGGGAGGCACACACAGGTGGCTTCAACAGTGCGGGTGAAGTTCTAGTTCCTAAATTGGGGCCATGGGTTCACAGATGTTTCATAAACCAGGTATTCATCACATTTTTTTTGTATCCGTCAAATATTTCATGTTTTTTTTTT
>NW_007838816.1:0-724 GCF_000696425.1 Galeopterus variegatus
TAATCGATCTGAGTAAACTCATCAGACCGAGGTCATCGATCAAAGTAAACTCATCAGAGAAAGCTACTCGATCTAAGTAAACTAATCAGACCGAGCTCATCGAGCAAAGTAAACTCATCAGACCGAGGTCATCAATCAAAGTAAACTCATGAGACCGCGATAATCGATCCAAGTAAACTCATCCGACCGAGAACATGGATCTAAGTAAACTCATCAGACCAAGATGATCGATGTAATTAAACTCATCAGACCAAGATCATTGGTCTAAGTTAACTCATCAGACCAAGAGGATCGATCTAGGTAAACTCATCAGACCAAGCACATTGATCAAAATAAACACATCAGAGCAAGCACATCGATCTAAGTAAACTCATCAGACTGAGCTCATCGATCTATGTAAACTCATCAGACCAAGCTCATCGATCTAAGTAAACTCATCAGAGAAAGCTAATCGATCTAAGTAAACTCATCGGACCAGCCCTTCAATCCAAGTTAAGTCATCACAACAAGATCATCGATCTAAGTAAACTCATCAGACCAAGCTCATCGATCTAAATAAACTCATAAGACAAAGCTCAACGATCTAAATAAACTCATCAGACCAAGCTCATCGATCTTAGTAAACTCATCAGGGCAAGCACATCAATCTAAGTGCATTCATCCCAGCGAGATCATCGATCTGAGTAAACTCATCAGACCAAGCTTATCGATCTAGGAGAAATAA
>NW_007838817.1:0-724 GCF_000696425.1 Galeopterus variegatus
TTTGACAAAAATCTTCCAAAAAGGCCAAGTGCACCAGAAATGATGAGTACATGTCCCTACCGCCTGAGGACCCCAGACCCCCACCCTAGAGATGGCTTCTCTCAATACGTTTTTGTTTATCTTTCAGGTTGGTTTTTTTTTAAATTGTGACACAGACTGGCTGGTTGGCTCAGTTGGGTAGAGAGCAGTGTTATAACACCAAGGTTAAGGGTTTGGATCCCCACACTGGCCAGCCACCTAAATAAATGAATAAATAAAAAATTCAAAGACAAAAAAAAAAGAAAGAAAGAAAATGCTAGAGGGAGCTTCCACATTTTTAAAAATTATGACACAAATCATTCCATTCTCTATACATTTTGACCTTCCTGTATTCATTTAAAAGATCGTGACAATCTTTCGATGTCATTGATTTTCACAATGCATAGCTGTTCATGAAAAAGTTTCAAGTTTAGTTCCCAGCACGACAGAGTGCATGGCCCTCACCATTTGTTGACACTGCAATACTCTGCAGACTTCACTGAAGCCTGCAGTATCCCAGTGCCCAGTTTTAGACGGCGTGAGGTGTAATTTCACAATCGTAAGTGGAGGCTAAAAGACGGAGGAACTCCAGGGAAAATGAACTGCCCCAAAGCTGCCAGAGAGAAGGAAAAGAGCAGAAAAACGAAACAAATATATGACAGAATATCAGACTCTTGTGTTCTGAATATAGAGTGATAACAGGGTT
>NW_007838818.1:0-724 GCF_000696425.1 Galeopterus variegatus
GCGCCGCCGCGCTTCCCAAGCGGCGCACTATCCAGTGCGCCACCGGGCCGGCCCCTTGAATAGCCTTTCTAAAGGACCTGAAATCATACTACCACAATCTCTTATTTCTTTAAATAAAATTATTTAGAAAAAAAAAATTAGCAAGGAGGATCCCTTGGGAAAAATTAACATGAGCTTTAAGAATCTTGAGCTGACAAATGTATATATTCTGCTGTACCGTACATCCGCCTTGACAAATGTATATATTTTCAGATTATTTTCTTTTATGGTACATATATTGCCCATCCTAAAAACTACAACTGGATGAAAGAAGTGACAATTGTGTGTGTGTGTTTTAAATCACAATTATTGATTGCAATATTTAAAGATTCCTTCCTTCTTTCCTTTATTCCTTTTTCCTTCCTAATTACCCGAAGAAGGAGTTAAGTGGAGTATCCACCTTGACAAAAAAAATAAATAACAATTATTTCATAGTCTTACATTCTTAATTCATCTTTGTAACCAGATTTTAGGTATAGAATGGGGGTATATCAGAAATACAAATTTTCTGGGACATTCAGAAAGTGAATGACACAAGACACCCACTTTTTCTTTAAATCAAGGATTTTCCGGGTTGTGGGAAGAAAAGTTACAGACTTGCACTTCAAATCTCAGTCACTGTTCTTCTTTGTGGTCTTGCTTTAGTGAAAGAATGAACATGATGTCATCTGAAGTCCCTTCCAGT
>NW_007838819.1:0-724 GCF_000696425.1 Galeopterus variegatus
ACCCCGATTAGCTGCCGCATGTAGGACTGAAAGTATCTGCTGTCAAAGAAATTAGCTTGCCTGTTTATTTAAAAATCTCCATTGTAAGAGATCTTCCTCTGTCCCTTGGGTAATGCTTTCAAAATTTAGCTTTGGTGACTTGATTCTCAAAAAATATTTTCCAAGATTTAATTGAATTTCTTATGTTACATGTTTGATTTCCATTTTTTGTTTCCCCATAGTCTTGGTGGACAAATGGCCCCGAATCTCCCCCATCTACATGAGCAATCTTTTGTGTTTTTTGGTGGAGGGCTGCTATTCGGGCTGTGCTGTCTTTAGAACACATGGAGAAGTGTTGTTTCTGAGTATCTGATAGATTTGCTTATCTTCCTTGGCATACTCCAAAAGAGCTGCAAAATTTCTAGAGCATGCAGTCCCTGATAAGAATAATAGAAATTTATGTTTATTTGCTTGTTCCTCCCCCCCACAACATGAAGAACAACTCCACTCTCATCTCCAGAGGAAGAAGAAGGAAATAACATGATGCCCCACATAGACCAATGAGGCACTTGTCCCAAGAAGCAAAGAGCTGCTTGACAACACGTCCCCCTTTTCCTGCAAAAGAAGCCTGGCCACGCTCCTGCCGGGGCAATGTTTTGCTAACAGTCAGGCAAACCTGAGTTCCACCTCTAGTTCTTCTATTTACTAGCTGTTTTACCTTGGACAAGTAACCTAACCTTTCTGA
>NW_007838820.1:0-724 GCF_000696425.1 Galeopterus variegatus
AATCATGGGCTAAATAGACACATAGACAGGGAATTGCAGAGAAATAGTTTTGTGCATCATATCTAATAGTGACATAATTAGAATAATTACAACTTTATATTTATTTAATCTTATGTTAAGATGTTATTAGTGATGTAACAACTATATTTTAAAATTAATATATGGTTTCAATTTTTGATTTTTATAAGATATTTTTATAAAAATTATTATGTTTTAAAACAAAATTCAAATAAGTTAAATAGTAGAAATAAATGAAAGAAAGCAATATCCGTAGGGAAAGTTTACAATATGTAGACAAGGATGCTAAAAGTCTCTTAAGCAAAGTGGTGTCTTACATTTTATTTTGGTTTCGATGACAGAAAAAAGTCAAGCAATATTTTACCACTTTATGGTAACATATTAAAAAATTATCTATAGTAATATGTTTTCATAAATAAAATGTACACTTACATCATCAGAACTTGTTTTCATAAATAAAATGTACATAATGCATTCGATGCTTTGGAATATCAATACATTAAAAAATGAACTAGCAGTGAAATTCATGTTTTTAGTTAAGATAAATATTGTGTGGGAGTTTTGCTATTATTTTCTCTACGTTTTAAAAAATAAAAAAGCATACATTAATTGAAGTAATAGCATAATCCTTTGCAAAAGAAATTTTTTTAATGCTTATAAAATTCTCTATTTTAACCAACATTACATGGGTTTTCCAATTAAAACA
>NW_007838821.1:0-724 GCF_000696425.1 Galeopterus variegatus
TTTTTAACATATGGTGTTTCCTTAAATTTCTAAGAATGTGTACTTCCCAAAACTATGAAGTTTGTCCAAAAGGTTGTACTTTGTGCTTTGGGTTTATTCAGCTTTTCTGAATCACGTTCAATCGTCTTCCTCGGCCGTCTGGCTAAGAACTGGCGTGTGCAGAGACAAGTCTCACCTTACGTTTCTCTCAGGCATCTTTCAAACTCCCTTGACAAAGCAACAGATCAGTCTGATTCCTGAGACTGGGGGATATTATCAATTTCATTTCCTAGAATGTTTCCAGGGGCAACACTTGATTGGATAAAGAAGGCAAAGATAGACCACGATGGACAAAATGAATGAAGCGTAGGAAAAAGTCCAGCTGACTAAAGTAACTGAGGAAAAAGGAATTAAAATACCAATGTCAACGTGACGCAGAGAGGAAGCTGAGGAACTCTGCTGAAGAGGAAGTACAAAGTAGCAAGAAGGCTGCTGAACGGAAACGACCCTACACCTGCAAGCACCCAGCAGCAACCTAGAGCTTCCGTCTGGCTCTGGTCGGGGTCACCCCAGCAGCCCAGCAGTCAGCACAGGGTGGATCGATCACTTGTTCAGCAGCTCTTAACTGATTAAATTCCCAGCAAGCAGCAGTTCCCACCTGGGAACAGTCATTCCCCGCAGTCGCTGGAGAAGGGTCTGTCCGAGCAGAGCTGAATTACCTTCTGTGGGAAGGTCCCTAAACCTC
>NW_007838822.1:0-724 GCF_000696425.1 Galeopterus variegatus
TTAAGATACTCACATGGTTGTGTTAGCAGAGTGTTAGTGGTGGTCGTGGGGCAATTGTATCTCGAGAGGTAAGAAGTCGCTGAAGGAAAAAATTGTCCGAGGTATATTTTCTCCCAATCACTCTCTGTGACCAGAGATAAAGCACCTGTCGAGGTAGGAACAGAAATCAGTAAATGGGTTTTCTCACATTTTCTTGGCTGCTCTTTCAAATCATTTCTATTCCTGACAGCCAGCAGCTCACAAGAGGGGGAAGCTAATGTATTTCTCTTCTTATTTTTCAAGGCACAGGGAACTACCTAAAAGGGAAAAGAAATTAGATAATGTTATATCAGAACTCAGGTCTGATACTGACTCTTCTAATAAACCATTGTGACCCCACAGAGTCTCTTTCTGATACTGGTAACTGTATCTCCCTTTCCAAAATGGGGATAATAAACTAACACAGTCTTGTTGAGATGTTTAGAAAATCTGCCAGTGTAAACTACTTGAGAAATATTCATGTACTAGCTAGATAAAGAGAGAAGAAATTACACCCTCAAAGAGATCAAGACTGCGTTTTCCTTGGTCATCATCCGGGACTTGTGTGCAAGGCTAGTGTGGGCGTTGTCCGTGTGTGACACCCCTGAGCCCACTGCTGATGATCCTAAACAAATCTCAGGAATCGAACAAGGCACCATTCTGACTAATAAACAAGGTCATAAGGTGAATACACCGATTCTCGAGC
>NW_007838823.1:0-724 GCF_000696425.1 Galeopterus variegatus
CTTCGTAACCTTAACTTTTAATGAAATCCTAGGAAGTAAGAAATTTTGAACTATCATTTCCGACACTTTATGGATATATGTTTTATAATTTCTAGAAAAATGTGCTTCCTCATGGAACAATTTTTTCATGTTTACAAATAGACCTAAACGTATTTAACTTCTCTATACCATGTAAAAACAAAATGCCAAAGTGTATATCCTCTAAACTTATGTTAAGAAACTGTTTCAATATTTTAGATTACTTAGGAATGACTCAGACATTTCATAAATATCTATTACTTAATTTAACATAACAACCTTAAGATGTCAAGTTACTGAAAAAGATTGTTGAAACTATCCCAAGTGCATCTACAAATCTTTATCCCATTTACATTCACCTAATTTACTCATTCTTAACAATTGTGCTTGACTTACTACTTATACGAAACTAGCCATTGAAAGAGTTCAGGAGGGCTGGCCCCAGGGCTCACTCAGGAGTGTGCGGCGCTGGTAGCGCCAAGGCCGCGGGTTCGGATCCTATATAGGGATGGCTGCTGCACTCATTGGCTGAGCCTCGTGCAGACCACACTGTGCCAGAAAAATAAAATAAAAAAAAGAAAGAGTTCAGGAAATGCCACCCCAAAATATGCCACTTTGGTATATTCACCACTTTGAGCTGAAGGCACTTGGAAAATAACAAATGCAGGGCAAGGCTTTCTTTTTTTTTTTTTTTTTTTTTTTCCTT
>NW_007838824.1:0-724 GCF_000696425.1 Galeopterus variegatus
TCTTCAGAGTCCATGCTCCATAGCATTTATAATAGAATCTAATATTATTGAAAACCCTCAGAAGGTCCCATCCACTCATGTCACTCTCCCTTATTCACTGTCATCAAGATGCACTGGCCTTTGTTATTTCTCTGGACTGGCTTAATGGTTCAGATGCATTGCACTCACTACTTCCTCCCCCTGGAAGACTGCAATACACTCCCTTTTACTCCTCTAATTAAATATATACTGGGAATAAAGGACAGATGAAATAAAAGCATAAAGCAAGTGTGTTTATTTCTGAGTTTGTTCTGAAATAGAACCTCTGAGTCTCGTTCCTTTTGTTGATATGGAAACTGAAGCCCACATAGATAAAGGTCATCCAACTAGTGTGAAAAAGCAAAGATAATAAACTCTATCGTTTGTTTTCAAACTGGTGCTATTTTCACCTGTATTCTAAACATGTCAAACCATTCCTTCAATTTAAGGAAAAATTAAATTGGTAATTTTTTTAAAATTTGGTAATATTTTTAGTTTTCTCTGCCCTTTAGGTTTCAGATATAAAGAAGTCTGTATTTCTTCTGTTTTTCCTCTTTATTCTCTTACACCTTTTCCTCCCCTTTTTTCTCCTACTTTTCCTCTTCTTTTTTCTACTCCTCAATCCTGCCTTTCATGTGGAAGAACTGGAACTCTCATGCACTGCTGGTAAGAATGTAAAATGGCACAGCCACTTTGGAAAATCATT
>NW_007838825.1:0-724 GCF_000696425.1 Galeopterus variegatus
CAGCTCTGTTTACACTTAGTTTTATCTAAAATAACTTGATCAGACATTAGAGGGGAAAAAAACATCTTTATTTTAGCGACCATCATTTTTCTTTCAAACAGATGTCAATGTGCTTTGAATAACAAGATTGCACTGACAGATATATTAAGCCATATTCAGGAAGAAGATGACAGAAAGATTTTTGAAGCCTTATGAAGATGGGCTTCAAGCTGGTATTGATGGAACCCTCTAAATGATGTTAAACTACATATTATTTTGATACCTAACAAAATTTCCTAGTGATAAATTTGTGGGGTAGAAGTGAAGGTTTTGTGGTTTTGTTTGTTTTTTATTTTGTTTTTTGATAATGGTAACTATATTAGTCTGTTTTCTGTTGCTTTTAGCAGAATACTTGTAAAGGGACCATTAATAAAGAAATGAAATTTGTGTTTTTACAGTTTTGGAGGCTGAGAAGACCAAGGTCCAGGGAACACGTCTGGTGAGGGCCTTATTCTTAGTGATAATTCTAAGGAGTCCAGTGGCAATGCAAGGTATCACATGTTGAGGGTAGCAAGAGCTCCTTAACAGTGTTCATTTGCTCTTCTTATGAAGCCATGAGTACCATCCCATAACAACTCACTAAACTATTAATCCATACTCCACAAATGTACTAATCCATTCACGAGGGCATATTGATCATGATCCAATCACTTCTAAAAGTCTCCACCTTCAACAATGCCATAGT
>NW_007838826.1:0-724 GCF_000696425.1 Galeopterus variegatus
TTTATGTTTGTGGGGCTACAGAAAAAAATCTCTCAGACTAAGAATTGCCATTTCTATAGAAGCATAAAAGGGGAATACTTTACTCCTTGATTTTATCATAACTTGTAATTGATTTTATAATAATCAATTATACTTTAAAGTGAGTATTTTCATGAGCAAAATGACGTACATATTATTAAGATAAATAAGAGTTTGATCTATGGCCTTTGGGGGGGGGGAAAACTGTAATAAATATCTTATACTGTAAAGTATATTTGAATGTGATTATAGACAGACTAACCAGGAGATGGTCATCACTCTTTTCAATAACTCTTGAAATCTGTTCTACAGAAATTATTTAGATGTTGTGAAGAAGGTCACACAACCACACTGAAAAAGAAGTTCAACTCTGAAGATTCTAGTAAAAAAAATAATTTGTAAATATGTAGTATCTTCAAATATTTTTTAACATGAATGCAAAATCTAGGTTTGGAGCACACCGTTTCAAAGCGATCTAGAGATTCAATGCAATTCCTTTCAGAATACCAATGACATTCTTCACAGAAATACAAAAAGAAAAAAAATCCTAACATTCATATGGAACAAGAAGAGACCCCAAGTAGCCAAAGCAATCCTGAGCAAAAATATAAAAATAAAATGACATGAAGCCAGAAGCATAAACATGATCTGACTTTAAACTATACTACAAAGCTATAGAAACCAAAACAGCATCATACTGGCAAAA
>NW_007838827.1:0-724 GCF_000696425.1 Galeopterus variegatus
GAGAACTAATTTGGAGATTTGATAAGTATTTTATCATTGTAGTTGGCAAATCAGTTGCGGTCTGGGGTTCAGGCGGGTTGAATACCACAAGCAGCATGAGGACGTGAGGACCAGAGTGAATTCCATTCTGCCAGTCCACAGCCTCCTGGAGTTTTTTGTGAGGACCGGGAGAGGCACTCAAGATGGCGACAGGTCTGGAACAGCTGTGGCAGGAGACAGCGCGACCCTGAGAAGTGTACGCTGTGATACCAGACTACTATTTGCATTTCCAAGAGCAACAAAAAACAAATAAATCTTTGAACAACTAACCTACAACGACGAAAAAGCAACGACGGATTCGAGGTTTTGGGTCCGTCACAAAAGAAGATTCCTGAGAGCGCCCAAACCGCGCTGCGGGATCGAGCGAGCAGCCCGAGACAACAAAGGCCAAGTAAGTCAGCAGAGACGACACAGAAACGGAGTGGAAGGCACCGGACCGGCCCAAATCTGTGAGCTCTCTGAGTCACCCCCAGTCCAGCCCCACTTGTGGGGCAAAGCCTGTCTGGCTTCTGCCCGCCTGGCTCCAACCTGCCTGGCTCCCGACTACCACACCAAGCTAGGCCACAGCAACAGCACTGCCTCCATTTTCTCAGGTGGGGGCGGAGACAGCCCCATGGCTTGGCACGGCTCCTCACTGAGATGGGCCACTTGCGTACCTCGACGCGGGGCCCCCCGGGGCCTGTGG
>NW_007838828.1:0-724 GCF_000696425.1 Galeopterus variegatus
CTGCCTGTCCATGGTCAGGGTCACAGGCTGAACCCCCCCTGCTGGTGCATCCGCCTTCTCCGTGCTCATGTCTTGGCATTCGTGCAGAGTTTTCCCTCCTTGGTCCTGGTTCTGCCCCGTGCATCCTGCTGGATGGAGCTGGATCCTCCCCCAGAGTAGCACCCCCCACGTGTCCCCACCCAGTGTTCCTGTCTCCACGGGGATCAGCTCTGAAAGGAATGCCTTTGCCAAATGCTCTTCCTCTGTCCTGAGCCGGAGAGCCCATCTCATGACCCTTGCTTGCTGCATCGTTCCCCAGGAGGCCCTTTCTGGGAGTGTGTTGCCCTGGCAACCACACTCTGCTTCCCACCTCTGTGAATGCACCTTGAAACTATCCCCAGTTGCCCTCAGTCTGAGCCCTCCATCCAGGCCTAGTCTGCCCCAGAGCCTGCTCCTCACTGGATTAGGCTTCACAGCTGGTCAATCATGTTCTTCCTCAAACAAACATGACTGTCCTTCTAGACATCTTCGGAACCCCACGGTGGAGGGACAGCAGCGTGGTGCCTGGGCCGTCTCCACAGATGGGAACAGGTATTCATAACAGTGTCCTGTTCATCTGAATTTGGGGTCATGCAGTTCATGGTGTTGAAAGACCTTGTGTTAGTCATCTGATATGGATTGTGTCCCCAAGTTTTATATGTTAGTAGCTTGATCCCCACTGTGACTGTTAAGAGGTTGGGAATCC
>NW_007838829.1:0-724 GCF_000696425.1 Galeopterus variegatus
TACTGGTGGTCTTTTTACAAATACAGGGTTCTGGTTTCTAAGAATGTATTTGTTCCTTTAGTCTTTCTCCCTCCAGAAGTCTGCAGCCTTTGATTGTGGCCTGACTTTAAGGGATATGCGGCATTTTGTGGGGGAGTAGTAAATCTTTTTATTAACTCTTCCTTTTAGCATCTCACAGTTCTCAAAACTTTTTCAAAAAGCAGCAGCAGTCTCCTCACAAACTGTAGATGAAACAGACAGTTTGTTCCAAAATCCCACTCTCTCTCCCCACAGCCCCATCAGGCCCCCAGGTTAGTCTGATGATGTCACAGCGGTAACCAAGGCAACACGCTGTGACATCACAACCACAAGAGTACTGACCTTGGCCTGGAATTCAAAGGAAAAGCAGCACATAAACTTCTAAAGCGAGCAGGAGATAAATGTCCTAAGTCATAAAAGAACAAACGAAGTTTGGGGGTGGAGAGGGGGAAGCTGGGGGAAAAAAAAAAGCAGAACTCTTTTTTTTTTTTAATACAGTAAAATGCATTGCCAAGTTTTTTAGGAAGTGCTAGTGACCATTTTGATGATGTGAACTAGACTTTAAAACAGAAAGAGGAAAAATGAACGTGGTAAAGAAGGGTCACTTACAATATTAGAAATAATCAGGTGAAGCTTTTCCCCAAAAGATAATCTGTAAAATGTGCTGGAAGAGGGGAGTGTTGTGGGGGGGGGGGGGGGGGGGGGG
>NW_007838830.1:0-724 GCF_000696425.1 Galeopterus variegatus
TTCCCCCAAATAATTATATGAGTTATTATAATTCTTATTTTATGGACGAAACAACCAAGGCGTAGAGAAGTTTAGTGACTCACCCGAGGTGACACTTATGTCTACACTCCTAAGCACAAAGCTAGGTTTGGGAGATTCTCTCAGACTAAGACTAGACTACTATCGTTAACCTTGTAGATTGCTGTGCTCATTGCTGTGAATATTCATAGATCTTCACTAAATTTTAAATCAGGAGCTTGAGAAATTAAGTATGTATGGTTTTCTATGTCCAACACTTGGCATTGATAACATACAAAATCAAAGGTAAAAAGCAACTTCTGATAACAAAAGGATAAATAAAATGATGGGGGAAAGTGTCTAAGTAATAATGTATGTTTTTAATGAGATTCTGTATTTCTCAGTCCTTTGACTTTTATTTAGCCTTTGTATTGTTATTTGCTGTATCTCTGCTCTAAATTAAAATGCAATCTTATTAAAAGTGGTAGCTATATCTTCTTTATTCCATATTCCAACCCTCATATCACACTAAGCTCATGAAATAAATACCAAATTAAATGGAAAAAATATCCATATTTTAGTTATAACTACATGAAATAGAGACAACATGGAGGGCATAGTATAAGCAAATAATCAGAGCAAGGTCTCAAAATAAATGTCAAAAATATCCATTTCCCTATTCTCATTTTTTAGTGATGATATGATAAATTATAATACTAGCACTACA
>NW_007838831.1:0-724 GCF_000696425.1 Galeopterus variegatus
ATGCGTGTAAGTTATATGCAAATACTACACCATTTTATGTGAAGGACTTGAGCATCTATGGACTTTGTTATACGGGGGAGGGCCTGGAACCAATTCCCCATGGATACCGAGGGATGATTGAACTTGCCTTCAAGTTATCACATGAAAATACAAATGGAGTATTAGTATAAACATCTGGAAGGAAAGGCCTTGTATAAATATGAATTTGATAAATATTTATCAAATGTGAATTTATCTTATGTGAAATGGCCTGGCAAATGCCTGGCATACAGTCAGTTTACAGTACATGCTACTTGTTATTGATATTTTTAGGAGGCATAGACAACATAATACTTTCAAATTTATACACTTAGAACTCAAATTTGAGCTGATTTTCTAGTAAAAATAGCAGTATTTTATTTCCGTAACACCTCAATGTCGTCCAGGAGATCCGAGAGATGGGAAAAATAAACTTCCTTTTATCAGTAGAAAATCCAGCAAGTGATGGCAAATATGACTTGAGTTATATGAGTTACTTTGGACACAAAAGAGTCAAAACAAAAGACTCTAGCCTTGTTTCCAGGTTTCTAAATTACATATTAAAATTGGGCACATATAAATGGAAACTGTGTAAAATGCCCTGAACTTAAAGAGATATTTTGCATTTGGCATGGAAAAATCCAGAAGATCGCTGAAAGAATAAAATTTTGTCATTACTCTTTCATCTCTATTACTGGACCATGTT
>NW_007838832.1:0-724 GCF_000696425.1 Galeopterus variegatus
TTTTTTAACCCTGTAGCATTTATACTTACAAAATTATTAAACCTTAAAACTACACTAAGACTTTTTACACTAAGACTTTTTCAAAAATCAGCATTTATTCTTCATTTTTCTTTCTACCATTTGTTTGGTTTCTATTTCAATAATTTCAGCTTTTATGTTTATCAGTTCTCTCTTAGTTACTTCTGATTTATTTTGTTCTTTTTCTAAATGCATATCACATTTTAAATTTTAAAAAAACAAACAAAAAAAACCCCTAGTATTAAAAGAAGATCGGAACTTCCATCCTAGCAGTTTGAGAGATTAGATACTCTGGACTCACTGGAAATAACTGAGTGTTGGATAAAATATATCTTCTTAAATGTATTAATGAACTGACAAGGAAGCAAGCATAAATGATCAATAAAAATATTAAACGATGCTCGATCTCATTAGTAATCAGGGAAATGCAAATTAAAACCACTAGAAGATAGTACTTCTGCTATTGTTCGAATATGTCCCCTCAAAGTTCATGTGTTGGAAACTGGATACCTAATACAGTGGTGCTGGGATTTGGGGCCTAATGGGAGATATTTGGTTCATGAGGGCACTGTTGTCATGAATGAATTAATGCCATTATTGTGGAAGCAGCTTCCTTATCATGGGAGTGGATTCCTTATAAAGATAAGTTTGGCCACCTCTTGCTCTTTCTCTTGCCTCTCTTTGCCCTCCCACCATGGGATGAGGT
>NW_007838833.1:0-724 GCF_000696425.1 Galeopterus variegatus
GATTTGCTATTTTTCATGTATTCATGTGGTGATTATTGTGTTTTGGGTTTCAGATGCAGAATCCCTTGAGTATTTCATGTACAGTTGGTCATGTGGTGCTCAATTCCCACAGTTTTGTTTGTCTTGGAAATACACTATTCTCCTTTATATCTTAACGAAAGCCCTGCTGGGTATAGTTATTTTTGGCTGGCAGATTTTTGTTGTTGTTGTTGTGGTTTGTTCATTTGTTTTGTTTTCTTTCTCTTAGTACTTTTAGATATATCATTTCATCATCTTCTGGCCTGTAGGATTACTGCTGAGAAGTCTGCTGTTAGTCTGATGGGGACTCCCTTATAGGTGACTTGATGCTTTTCTCTTGCTGTTTTTAGTATTCTCTGTCTTTGACTTTTGACAGTTTGACTAAAATGTGTTTCAGGGAGGACCTTTTTTGGATTGAATCTGTTTGGGGCTCTTTGAGACTCTTGGGTCTGGAAGTCAATGTCTCTACCAAATCTGGGATGTTTTCTGCTATTATATCATTGGATGAGTTGTCAATGCCTTTTCATTTTTCCTCTCTTTCCAGAATACCCAGCATTCAGACGTTTGTGCACTTGAGGTTGTTTGATAGCTCTTGAAGATTTTCTTCATTTTTAAAATTCTTCTTCTTCTTCTTCCTCCTCCTCCTCTTCCTCCTCCTCCCCCTCCTCCTCCTCCCTCTCCCCCTCCTCCTTCACACCCTACCCCT
>NW_007838834.1:0-724 GCF_000696425.1 Galeopterus variegatus
ATTCTTTTTTTATGAAATGTCTAGAATAGACAAATCCATAGAGACTGTATATCTCAATAAAACTTTTCAAAAAAAATGATCCTAGCTACTTTAGTTCCATAATTTTGTATCCTAGGTTGAGCAAGACCAATCTTCTACCCTATCCAGGGCAATTGGATCAAAAGTAAGTGTATGAACTAAAGGTAAGGAGTGGTCACAGATGCGATGTGAGATGAGTCCCAGTTAACAGTGACAGTAAAGTCATCAGTAAGGTAACATCACACATGTGTGGTATTAGGACATAGTGTTCTGTAGTCATAATAAAAGATACAATTTATTGAGTATTTACAGTGTGTTGGGTATTTTGCTAACCACACTAGGTTTATAACTTCATTTATTCATTGCACTACCCCATAAAGTGATATTATTTCCCCCAATTTACAAACTAAGAAAGTGAAACTCAAAGGGAGCAGGTAACTTTCCAAGATTAATTTAATGTGGTAGAATTCAAACACGGATAGATGTGATGTTTAAACCTGTGCTTTTTCCTTTATGGTATGTTCTCTCTTTAGACTTTAGGTGTCCTAGACCGTAACAGGAAAACTCGAGTATCGATTATTTTATATTGTGTACTTCATAGGTCACACACCAAACACACTGTCGTATTGACAGACCTAAAATGCGTCCTGGGTTCCACAACACACTCTAGCTTCTGCCTGATCGCTCCTAGCTATTCTCCCTTCAC
>NW_007838835.1:0-724 GCF_000696425.1 Galeopterus variegatus
TGGCTCTTTATTACTTTTTTTCTTCTACTAATTTTGGGTTGGGTTTGTTCCTGCTTTTCTACTTCCTTTAGATGCATCATTAGGTTGTTCATCTGATATCTTACAACTTTTTTGATGTAGGCATTTATTGCTGTAAACTTCTCTCTTAGTACTACTTTGGCTGTATCACATAGGTTTTGGTTTGTTATGCTTTTGTTCTCATTCGTTTCAAGAAAATTTTTAATTTTCTTCTTAATTTCTTCTTTGACCCATTGGTCATTAAGAAGCACGTTCTTTAATCTTCATGAATTCAGATAGTTTCAAAGATCCTCTTGCTGTTGATTTCTAGTTTTATTTTTTTGTGTTCAGAGAAGATACTTGATATAATTTCAACTTTTTTAAGTTTGAGAACTGTTTTGTGGCTTAACATATTGTTAATCCTGAAAAATACCTGATGTACTGATGAGAAGAATGTATATTCTGTAGCTAATGGGTGAAACATTGCTTAAATGTCTGAAAGATCCATTTGATCTACAGTGCAGTTTAAATCCAAACTTTCTGTATTAACTTTCTGTCTAGGTGGTCTGTTCTACACTGAGAGTGGGGTATTCAAGTCACCAACTAAATCTAGTAATATTTGCTTTATATATCTGGGTGTTGCAATGTTAGGTGCATTTATATATACAACTGCTATATGCTCTTGCTGAATTGACTTCTTTAAAATTGTGTAATGACCTTCTTTGTC
>NW_007838836.1:0-724 GCF_000696425.1 Galeopterus variegatus
AACGGAACTGCTCAACAGAACCCCCCGTTGCATCTGAGTGTCCTTTAACTGGGCTGTTTTTTGGGGGCTGGTGGGTGTGCTCACCTCTCTTCACGGCTCTCTTCCCCCGTCTCCTTCCAAAGGGGACAGGAGGGAAAGAGTAATCTGGGCCGTTCGCTCGCTTGCCAGAAGGAACAAGGCTAGGGCTGTACGGGTCGGCCGCTGGTGGCGGACCCGACAGAGTGGTGCCCCATGTGAGGAGTTTTTAAAACTCGTGAGTGAAAGGCGAGTGAGTGAGGCCCCCGGCTGCTCGGTCCTGAAAGAAGGTCGACAAAGGGTGATCAGCCAGCGGAGTGGCCCCCGCAACCGCGGTAGTCGCCGTGAAGTAAATCGCCTGCGTGTCAGGGTGAGTACCATAACAGGGAGAAGTCCCCGCACTTCTCTGCCCTGTGCTCCCTTTGTCCCTTCCGTGGGGCAATATGGGAAGTGTGTGTGTGGGAAGAGTGATGAGACAGCCTGCAAGGCTCTAAAGTACATGTTAAAAAGCAGAGGCCTAGAAATATCTGACTCCACGGCCACCAATGCCTGGCGTCATGTGGTGCAGGTTGCCCCTTGGACACCTTCGTCCAACTTGTTCTCGTATGAGACTTGGGACCGGGTTCAGACCCTGGCCAGAAAGAACAAGATTAGTCACGGGTTAGACCCCCCTTAGGGTTCTACCAACCATCTCTGCCCTAAAGCTTTG
>NW_007838837.1:0-724 GCF_000696425.1 Galeopterus variegatus
CGAGGGTTGCGATCCCATTGCCGGTCACAAAAAAAGACAAAAAGGAAAAAAAAAAAAAAAACAGAAGTGATTTCTGCCTGCCTAGAATGTTTTAGGCACCTACCTGGGAGAGAGGTAAGGAACAAACATTTGTAGCACTGCTCCAGTGTGCCAGGCATGGCCCCAGCCCTGGGTACAGAGAAGAATATGGCACTGACCCCACCCGCAAGGGCTCTTAGCCTATTGGGGCCCTCAGGATTCAAGCAACAGTCCTCTTACTCCTGCTCCAAGGACTGACCTTTGCTTTTTCCAAGGCTTTTGTGATCTGAGAAGACACTGAGTCCTAACCATAGCCCGTGAGTAAGCAGGAGAAAGGCAGCACCTCTCCAGGGAGAAGTGGTCAGGTCTGGTCTGGTGGTACCACGTGACCTAGGATAGCTTCATAACTGAGAGGTCTCCAAGTCCCCTGCCTCAGCACTTTCCCAACATGGGCTTAGGTCTCTGGGGGAAATGCCCATTGGATCAGGCTGACTTCTCGCTGTGACTCCCATCGACACCCATAGAGGAGGCTGTGCTGGTCAGTTCTCTGTGTCACCTTGGCTAAGCTATAGTGTTCAGCTGTTTAGTCAAACACTAACCCAGGTGTTCATGCAAGAGTAAAATCACCTACAGTCAGTTTAGTTTAAATAAAGAAGATTACCCTCAATAATTTGGGGTGTGCCTCATCCGATCAGTTGAAGGACAC
>NW_007838838.1:0-724 GCF_000696425.1 Galeopterus variegatus
GAAAGACAGTTATCAAAATATTTAAAAAACAAATGTGTGATGCAGTAAAATATATATATATGTATGCTTCTTTTTATTTCTTATTTATTTACTTTTATATATGCTTCTTTATCAGTGTATTAAGCAACAAGATTAGGCGGCAGATCTAATATCTACAATTTTGAAGTAGAGATAAGCATGAATGGTATTTCAAAATAATATTTCAAAATATTTCACATACTTCAAAATATTTCAAAATAAGTGCCACTGCTAAAAAAATGGACAGTAAAGCTAAATTTCAATTAGAAACTAGTAGGGAAAAAACATGAAAACAGATCCGCTGATTTCTATCCACAGACCCCAGATTAAAACCCCTAATAAAATACCATCCCTTCTTTTTATAGATAATAAAACTTAGGCCAGAGAGGCCAAGTGACTTTCTTAATGTCACACAGCTAATATATAGAAAATCTGAGATCAAAGTCCAGCTCTTACTGACGTCTTATCTGGTCCCATTATCACTTGTCAAAGTCAAATAAGAATATAGGGATGAATAGCTAAACAAAACATTTTATTTGGGAAAACAATTGCAATTTGGGGCACATGCACAATCCAGTGTGGTCTTCGGTATGTCCAAAAAACAAAGAGAAGGTTGGGGGTTTTATGAGAAAGAGAAATGTTACATATCGTTTGAAAGAAAACTCACTGGCACTAGCGCAGTTGGCAAGCCCTGACCGGTGAGGGA
>NW_007838839.1:0-724 GCF_000696425.1 Galeopterus variegatus
CACACACATATCTATATTAGATAAAATAACAGTAACAGTATTGAACAGTACATATATATATCATATCAAATATTAGTAACAGTATTAACTTTCACTGAGTTTTCTAAACTCATCTTGATTGCACAGTTTGCATAAATTTTAAAGAAAGAATAACAGTTCTAAATTTTTCCTCCTTTAAAAGTACCTTTGAATGTGTTATTCACCATTTTTACAAGTGTCCCCATATAAAGTTGTATTTATAAACTCAAATCCTTATGATCAAGCAATCATGTTCATGCTACATAATAGTGTCTGATCTGAGAAAATAACACCATGGATTGTGTCTCATGATTGCAAATGAGAAAAATAAAGCTTTTATGCTCATACGTAATCTACTAAGCTACCTGAAAAATTATATTAAAAAATTAGATCCCTTTCATTGTGAATATAAAGAGCCCTGCATTTAAATTCACAGTTCCTAAGGCTTCCAACATAAAACTTGCTCTCTTGTCATATGATGAATAATAATTATTTGAGCGGGTGGGTGAGAGATGAGCCAAGGTCAACACCAGAACTGATTATTCGCCCACTCACCTTAGTGGCTTTGTCGTCTATTGAAGAGAAGAGTCAGTCTCCATGGACTGGGAAACTGAACGTTCAGACTGGGCCTGGTTACTTAGGTTGACGCCACAGTATTCACCGACTCAGAAATCACTAATCGATCTTCATGTCCACATTTATTCTC
>NW_007838840.1:0-724 GCF_000696425.1 Galeopterus variegatus
GTGCACTGGAGAGTGCGCCGCTTGGGAGTGCGGTGGCGCTCCCGCCGAGGGTTCAGATCCCACATGGAGACTGGTTCCCGCTCACTGGCTGAGTGCGGTGCGGGCGCAACACCAAGGGTTGCGATCCCATTACCGGTCAGTAAAAAAAGACAAAAAGGAAAAAAAAAATGCAGTTCTTTCCTCTCTGGTATTCATTGCAAATTATAGTCACTTTGGTCTTCATGGGTTTTCAGCTCCATTTCTCAATATCAGGAATACCTTTGGGTTCTGCCTGGTTTCCTCCCCTCTGACACATGGCCAGCAAACTCAATTCAGACAGAAAGCTGGGGTCATTGTAAGGTTCAGTTTATTTTCTGTTTCTCAGGGAATGTTATACTGCATTTCATTGACTGATACTTAATAAGATACTTAATATCTTGAGTATAATTGTTTCATGTAATTTGACTGATTTTTTAAAAATTTTTTAAAAAATTTATTATTATTATTATTATTATTATTATTATTTTACATTATAAGATGTTTTGGTAGAGCAGGTGGGGGGTGGGGAGAAGAGAAGGGAGGGGGATAGGGTGGGAGGAAGAGGAGGAATTGGAAGGGGGGTGTGGTCCAGGCCAATGGCATCCCCCTTGTTCCAGCAAGAGAGACCAGGGAGCTTCCAGTGGTGGCTCTGTCTTGGCTTGGCTGGATGTGGACCTTGGGGGGGGGGGGGGGGGGGGGGGGGGCC
>NW_007838841.1:0-724 GCF_000696425.1 Galeopterus variegatus
TGAAAAACAGAATTGAGTTTTATTTTATTTTTTTGGTAGGATATCCTCTTCGCCAATGAGGTTATCTCTGCTAGAAATAGACTTAATGGAAATTTGCCTATGCCATTTGTTTACTCACCCTGAAATTTTTAAGAAGTTTGAGATATAAAATATGCAGGTATTGCGCTCAAGTAATTCATGAATTGTGAAGGAAGGTGACCAAAAATGCAAAAGACACCTTTTAGAGGAAATAAATTATAATTGTGATATGTAACTCCTAAACATGTGTATTGAGAGAATCTTGATACAGAAAGACATAAGTGGATCTAGTCACGAAATATGTTGAGCGAACTTGGACGTAATGGACAAGTAATATGCACAGAAATTGTCTATTCATAGACTAGATAGTGTAGAAATTTAAGAAAGTAGTTTTGCCATAGTAATAAGTTAGGAATTACATTTCGTTGCCACTGACAGAATCAAAAAGTAATAATGGATAAAACAAGGTAGAAGTTTTTTTTGTTTTTGTTTTTGTTTTTTTTTTTCTCAAGTTAAAAATGGGCAAAGGAGCTGAATAGACATTTTTCAAAGGAAGACATATGAATGGCAAACAGGAACTTAAAAAAAATGTTCAACATCACTGATCATCAGGGAAATGCAAATTAAAACCACACCAATTATCATCTCATCCCAGTTAGACTGGCTATAATCAAAAAGACAGAGAATAACAAATGCTGACAAGGAT
>NW_007838842.1:0-724 GCF_000696425.1 Galeopterus variegatus
TATTCAGCATTACACAGTACAATCATTTGTTGTGACCCTTTACCAATTTCTCACTAACCACTCCTCCCCTCCCTCTTTCCCACCTCTAGTAGCCTCAATTCTGTTCTCTCCTTTTCAAAGTTCAATGAATTATTGTGATTGCTGTATCCTTCCTTCTTTCCTTCTTTTACTTATTTTTTTAGCTCCCACTTATGAGTGAGGACATGCAGTATTTCTCTTTCTATACCTGGCTTGTTTCACTTAATATAATTTTCTCTAAGTTCATTCATGTTGTTGCAAACCACAGAATTTCATTCTTTTTTATGGCAGAGTAGTACTCCATTGTGTAGATATATCACATTTTCTTTTTCCAGGTGTCCACTGATGGCACTTAGGTTGGTCCCAACTCTTGGCTCTTGTAAATAGAGCTGTGATAAACACTGGAGTGCAGGTGTCCCTTTGACAAGATGACTTCCATTCCTGTGAGTATACACCCAGCAGTGGGATTGCTGGATCATATGGCAGTTTTATCTGTGGTTGTTTCAGGAACATCCATACTATTTTCCATTTCAGGTCTTTTATTTAAGTCTTTAATAAATTTTGAGTTGATTTTGGTATATGGTAAGAGGAACAGGTCTTCTTTTTGTTTTTCTTTTTCTTTTTTTTTTTAAAGATGAAATTTGCGAACCTTTATCTAGACTGACCAAGAAAAAAAGAGAGAAGACTGAAATTACTAAAATCAGAA
>NW_007838843.1:0-724 GCF_000696425.1 Galeopterus variegatus
GCACTTGCCTAGATTACACAGCCCAGAAGTGTCAGAGTTGGACTCAGGGAGATCTGAGTGCAGTTTTCAAACAGCCCCATGTGATGAAGAACCGGGAGCTGTCCTAACTAAGGTCCCATTGCTCCTTGCAGGCCATGGGGACCCTGGCCCCAGAACGAGCTTTCCCAGCTTACAGAGGGACTCAGAAGTTGATGGTGCACTTGTCAAAGTCCTAGGCCCTACCCTTCGAGCTGCCCCCGCACCGTCCTTGAAGCCACTCACCAGTTTGAGTGAGAATCTTTGTTTCTGGGGACCTGACTTGCAGGGGAGGACAGAGGCTGGCTCAGCTGTGAAGGAACAAAACAAGTGAGGTTATAACCTGCAGGGTAGGTCAGCGTCATCATCCTCAAACTTCCCAGCAATGACAAGTGGTTCCAGTTCCCTGGTTTCCATAGGTCAAGAGCATTCTTGGCTCTCAAGGCCTGCTCCTTCCTATTCTCAAATAGGTTCTTTCTTCTCTTTCGCTCTCTGCCAGTATCTAGCTGTGTGGTAAAGGATTAACACAGCAGGCCTAAGACTGCTCTCCTTGAAATGTCTAGGAATCTTGATTTCATAATGGTTCCTAGCCTTCCCTAAATGAGGAGAGGTGCTCACTGGGCCTAAACTGTTTGTGCAAACAATGTGGTTTACACTGAACACCTGCTTTCCTTCTGGGAGTGTGGGATTTGGGTACACGTTACAAAGT
>NW_007838844.1:0-724 GCF_000696425.1 Galeopterus variegatus
ATTGTGAAGTAAAGTATCACTTCCATGGTCATACATCTAGCAAAGGGCAGAGTGAAGCCTGGTCATAGTGCTGTTTGACCACAAAGACCTTTTAGGGGGAAAAAATGATTTCAAAGATATATATATATCTTTCAAAGATATATATATATATTAATATATATATATATATTATAATTACAGGTCAAGGTAACTAGGGATAATTTCCTGGAGAAAATGAAACAAATTGTGAGGAGGAAGGAACATTTCAGGCAGGAGAACAGCATGACTGACATACCTAACACCCCATGGTTGGGGTGTTGCACTGGGGGTGGGAGGCAACAGTAAGAAGATATGGGGTGACAGGCACACTGCTGGATTTATTGGTCCCAAGCATGAGTTATTCACCCAACCTCCTACAGAAATTTTAATATATTCATGAACAAACTATGATTTATTTAATATTTTCTTTAAGTTGACTCACTTTTTTTTACTTGAATAATTTATTCATGAAGAAAACACTGTAGTATATCCACACACAGAAATATGCTTAATAGTAGAAACCATAAAATAAACTAAAAGCAAAACAAGTTTTTCAATTTTGGCAAAACATTAATGCCGGTCAATCTAAGATTTGTAATCTGGAGTCTGCTTTTTCTCTTATTTTAATGGAAAATAATAATGATCGTAAAAATGGCTGATAGAATTTGGGTGTTTATCATGTGAGAGGCACTTTGTCTTCTAAGTA
>NW_007838845.1:0-724 GCF_000696425.1 Galeopterus variegatus
GCATGTCATTGAATGTCAACCTGACCCTTAAAAAGGCATATGGAGGCTCCATCAAAACGTGAGGTTGGAGATGAGGTAACGAAGATCTGTACTACTGGTTTTCTGAGTGATGGTAAGAAGGGGCTGAAATTTACTTGGGCAGATTTCATGGTCCATGGTTTTACCTGCAAGGTGACTCATCCATGGTACAGCCAGTCATTATAATTAGGGTTAACCATATATAAAAAGAATTCCCTGCTAAGATATACAGGTTTCATAGGATGCCAGGCTGAATGTTCTAAGCATTCACAGCCCTGGGATGAGGTTGCTGTTCCCATTTTATGTTTATCCCTCAACCAGTGTCATTTTTTTCAAAGTGGTTATGATTTTGGCCTTGTCATTTCTGCCACTTGGCAGCTTCTAAATTGTCCATTCTTGGCAATGTTTAATACCTTGTCCCCTGTGCTACTGTCAGAGGCAGCTCATTTGAGCTGCCAAGAGGGCATGCTTTATTGCTCAGCAAGCCAAAGCCTAAGCTGCTTTATGACATTTCAAAGTGAATCAATGATAGAAATTTCTATTTGTTTCAGAAGAGAGTTTTTAACAGGCCCAGATCTCAGAAAATGAGTGGCCAGGTCTTTAGAAGGCATTGATTTGAGAGTACATGGTTGAAAGGCACCCTGAATGCTGTTTCAGCATGATCTTACTCTCTGAAATTCATCCTTATTTATATGTAGGTGCTGCT
>NW_007838846.1:0-724 GCF_000696425.1 Galeopterus variegatus
TTTATGTTATACCCAGATATTTGACATCATGTACACAGATTTCAGACAAAGCTTAGCACACATAACAGGAAGGTGATTTCCAGCAGAGCAGCCCTCAGCACCCAGGTTGCTCAGGCAGTCTCTACTATCTGCTCATTCTTTTGTCGCAGTCACATCTACCACCTGCTGAGTGAATTACCTTCATTCTTTGAAGAATTTAGCATCTGCTTCTCCATGTCTCCCTCAAATGTTGCCTCCTTGATACTTCTTAATGAAAAAGTGTCAACCTTGTGGCAGCCAGAAGTGCTCACTAAATCGCCATGCGATACCATACGCTTGGTGCAGGTAGTGAGGCTGTTTGACTGGTTTGAAATGGTGAGTGGAAATGATGGTATCATTTCTGAGCTGAAGCATTGAAGGGCCCATGTGCCATCTCCATTCTTTTGCTTCCCTTTAGGCAGTGACTAAGATATCACGTGTTGAAATGCAGAGCTCAAACCTGACTCTTAAGTCACTCAGGGGAGCAAGCAGCTGTGAAGAGTCACTGAGCTACAACTCCGCATGCATTAGACATCTGGGCGTTCGTTTGTTACCACTGAAGCACTGAGGCTGCTACTGCAATGTAGCATGGCCTGTCCTAATTAGCACATGCATGTAGTTGATCCTTTCAATAATACACTCTCGATTCCTTGATCTCTTTTCCTCCAGTAATCTTGTCTTTCATCTTACCTCAGTCATCCATTCC
>NW_007838847.1:0-724 GCF_000696425.1 Galeopterus variegatus
TTTTCTCCCATTCTGTAGGCTGTCTTTTCAATCTGTTCATGGTTTCCTTTTCTATACAGACACTTTTTAGTTTGATATAGTCCCTTTGTTTATTTTTGTTGTTGTTTTTTTCTGTGCTTTGGGGGTTTATTCATAAAGTCTTTGCCCAGTCCTACATCCTGGAGGGTTTCCCCTATGTTCTCTTTAAGCAGTTTTAATGTTTCAAGTCTTATATTTAAGTCCTTAATCCATTTTGAGTTTTGGGGGGTCATATGGTTAGAGGTACAGATCCAGTATCACTCTTCTACATATGCTTATCCAGTTTTCCCAGTACCATTTATCAAAGAGGTTCTCCTTTCCCCATTGCATGTTCTTGGAGCCCTTTTCATAGATCATTTGGGTATAAATACATGGGTTGATTTCTGGGTTCTCTATTCTGTTCTATTGGCCTTCATGTCTGTTTTTATGCCAGTAGTACCACGCTGTTTTGGTTACTGTAGCTTTGTAATATTGTTTAAAATCAGGAAGTGTAATGCTTCCAGATTTTTTTTTTCAGGATTGCTCTGGCTATTTGGGGTCTTCTGTTGTTCCATATGAATGTTAGGATTGCTTTTCTACTTCTGTTAAGGATGTCACAGTTTTTTTTATTGGAATCACATTGAATCTTTAGATGGCTGTGCCTATTATGGATATTTTCACTACAATGATTCTTCCAATCCATGAACAAGGAATATCTTTCCATCTT
>NW_007838848.1:0-724 GCF_000696425.1 Galeopterus variegatus
GGCCAGCCCCATACTATCTATTTTGCTTATTCATTTTCTTTATTGTTTCTCCCTTTATTACAATATAAGTTCTATGTGAGTAGAGGTTTATGTTGCTTTTGTATGTGGTTGAATATACATAATGTAGGGCACCACCAGTTGTATATTAGGGCTAGAAATTTTAGTTGAAGGAATAAATAAATGAATGTTTGGAATGTATAAAAATGTAGTCAGTCTCATAAATAATCATACCAGTACAAATTAAAGTAACAACAAGGTATCACAAGGCTTGAATTGAGACTTAAAAATAAACATTGTAGAAGGAGATTATATTATTGTATCAAAAGATTTTGAATGTGCAATTCTCTGACTCAGTTCTAACTCAGGGAATTTATCCTAAATACAGGTCTCTTGTTGCAATTATGCACATATGTATACAAATGAAAGAATTTTGTTTAAATAAACTAAATAGTTGATTATGCAATGTGCATTTGTTGAAAATAGGATGATATTCTCTCTGTCTTTCTTTTAAATAAATGTTATTTTTGAGAGCAGTTTTAGGTTCACAGCAAAATTGAATAGAAAGTACTGAATTCCCATACACCCCCATCCCTGAAATGTACAACCGCCCCCCTCTATTAATATCCATAATTGTATATATGTTACAATACCACTACATTGAACCTACACTGACACATCATTATTGCCACAGGTTCACAGCTTACATTAGGGTTCACTCTTGGTG
>NW_007838849.1:0-724 GCF_000696425.1 Galeopterus variegatus
CAGATTTAATAAAATTAGTAATTTTTACCATTTCTTCAAAGACAATTAATGAGAGAGTAGAATGTATTCATTTGTTTACTGCAAATGTGTGATAATAAAGAATAAAATGAGTACTAATATAGTTGGGTACTAAGATACCAGCAAGTTTATCCACCATTGATGCATATGTCTACACAGTGGAAAAAGGAAATACTGTCTTAGAATTATTATAAAACTCGTTTTATAATAATTTGCAAATTTATAATTTATACCATATTTGGCTAAGTCCTTTAAGATAATAAGGCTGAACAAGTCCTACATAGTAAGAATTCCACACAGACCTAACGTTACAGTTCCTAATGCTACAGTTTTTCAAGTCTAAATGATGGGTTTCAAATCTGGCAGGTCAACAGAATCTTTGGATAGATCCTTCTTAACTCCATTTAATATACTATGCATTTACTTGTCTTTCTCTACGTCTAGAATGTAGATATTTAGTTTTAGTCACTGTCATTCCCACTGCCCAGAAGAGTGCCTAGCACATAGTAAGAGCTGAATACTGTTACTGAATGGAGGAATCCTGTAGTGTTGCCAGTCTGGGGGTGGAACTTCCCTTGAACCCATATTCTCATCTAGCTACTACTCCATCTCTCTGCTCCTTCTTACAGCCAAACTTCTTAAAAGACTACCTCTACTTCCTTCCTATTCCCTTTTCTCCAACTTTTTATTTTGAAAATTGTCAAAC
>NW_007838850.1:0-724 GCF_000696425.1 Galeopterus variegatus
TAATAATAATAATAATAATAATGACTAAGCATTAGCTTTTGAATACTTAATATATAGTAAGTTCTATTTTATGCAATTTCCTTATGTGTAATCAGATTTAATTCTTATAATAATCCTATGCAGTAAGTACCACTGACCATTTTACACATGAAAACACTGAGACTGAGACTTGGGTTTGAGTTTTGACACATCCATCTCCTCACTTACTTGTTTTATCTGCTCCAAGTTACTTAAATTTCTGGTTCTATTACAGAGCGTTTCCCTTTGGGGCTTATACAGGATGGCTGCCAGGATCTGGCAGTATAGCAGTTTGAACATGAGAAAGTCAAGGAAAATAAGGAGACATGAAACTATTTAAAAATTTATATTTAGTTTCTTCTTTATTGTTCATGAAGTTAGAGCAGATTCATTTGCTTTTGTTGTAGCCATTTTCTGACCTTTAATTTCTTTTTTAAAAATTTTTTTGTAAAAGCTCTTCCTTTGTCAGGGACAATGAGCCAGTCCTTGATTTGAGCCTATTGTAGCTAAAGTGGAGTTAGGCACTTACAAGTGGAAGATGATTCATATTGATTTTCTTTTATCTGCCTCTTCCTCTCTGTGCTTCTCTTTTGTTTATGGACTTTTTCTATCTAAAAGGTGGTAACTCAGCAGAAATAATGGCACAACTTCCTTCTATCATACCTAACTCCACAGAGATGTCAGCTGTTAAAAATGAAGAAGGGTA
>NW_007838851.1:0-724 GCF_000696425.1 Galeopterus variegatus
GGTCAAGTGAATTTTTAACAAAGACACCAAACAGTTCAGAAGGGAAATTAAATTCAATAAATGGTACTGGAACAACTGTCATTCATATGGGAAAAAAAAGTTATCTCAACTCCTTACTACATACCATACCGAAAAAAAAATCATTTCAAGATGCACTATAGACCTACATGTAAAAGCTAAATCTTCTTTTAAAAGAAAGTAGAAGGAGAATATTGTTGCAACCTAAAGGAAGACAAAGATTTATTAGGACACAAAAAACAGGAGCCATAAAGAAAAATAATGAATTCACCTAATTTAAATTAAAAACTGATTCTCATCAAAAGACACCACTATTATAATTAAGCAAACCACAAATATTTGCTAAACATTTATCTGACAAAGGACTTATATCCAAGATAGTATTTGTTAAACATTTATCTGACAAAGGACATATATCCAAGATATATGACTCCTGCAACTCAGTAATAAAAAGAAAAACAATCCAACTAAATTAAATACAAGCAAAAAATCTGAACAGACATTTTACAAATGAAGCGATATGAATGATAAATAACCACAGAAACCGGTGCTCAGCATCACTAGTGCTCAGTATCAATAGAACATAATTGTTGCTTAGTTGCCAAGCAAATGCAAATTAATAACCACAACATAGTATCACTCCATACCGCTAGAACGGTGAAAATCAGTAAAACTGACAAAACAAAATGTTAGCAAAGAAAAAGAA
>NW_007838852.1:0-724 GCF_000696425.1 Galeopterus variegatus
GGAGAAAATGGAGGCAGTGCTGCTGAAGGCGCCTAGCCTGGTGTGGTAAGCGGGGGTCGGGTGGGCCTTTGCCCCCCAAGTGGGGCTGGGCTGGGGGTCACTCACAAAGCTGCCAGAGCTGGGCCGGTCCCGCGCCTTCCTCTCCGTCTCTGTGTCACCGCTGCCGTCTTTCCTGGCCTTTGTTGCCTTGGGCTGCTCGGTCTCCTGGCACGGTTGGGGCGCTCTCAGGAATCTTCTTTTGGATCAGCCCTAAAACCTCGAGACTGTAGTTGCTTTTTTTCGTTGTAGATTAGTTGATCAGTGATTTATTTGTTTTTTATTGCTCTTGGAAATGCAAATAGAACTCTGGCAGCACAGCGCACACTTCACAGGCTCTCTCTGTCCTCTGGCACGCTCACTCCCGACCTGTCGCTATCTTGCTCATTTCCAAACTCACACCCATCGCCATCTTTCTCTCCCGCTAATTTGCTTTTTGTTCTGCAAAGACTTGTTAGAGAAGCTCCCGCCTGCCTGAAACCCCGACTGGGACAGCAGCTGCAGCGACACTTACGTAACCGCTGAAATGTACATTTCTGATACTAATACAACCATATCAGCTTTCTTTTCATTAGTGTTAGCATGGTATATCTTTTAACAGCATTTTGCTTTTTGTTAAAGTGTATTTTTTCTTTTTTTTTTTTTTGTCTTTTTTATCTTTTTTCCGTGTCCGGCAACGGATCGCAAC
>NW_007838853.1:0-724 GCF_000696425.1 Galeopterus variegatus
GACTTACAGAAACTTATGGTCAAAGAGTACTTTCGAAAGAGTCCAAATTGAAGACCTTTAAAGACTGAGGTGAGGGCTAGCCTGTTAGCTCAGCTGGCTAGAGCACAGCCTTGTAATACCAAGGTCACGGGTTCAGATCCCTGAACTGGCCAGCCGCCCCCCCAAAAAAGGATATGAAATAAAGTTTACTAGAAATAGTTGTACTTTTCTTCTAATTGTTTAATTGGGAAAATAGAAATTTCACAGAAGCTCCAGGTTTGTTGGCAGTTCAATAAAAAAGAAATGAAATTCCAACTGAGACAGTTTCTGGTTTTGAAGTATGACTAAATTCATTTTCAGTCAGGAGCGACTGGTATTCAGAAATACATATTAGTATCTTTTATTCAGCTTATCTATGCATTAGTTTTATTAATTGGCTGAAAAAAGCCATGCATCCAAGTGCCTCGAGGTAAGAAAGAAAAGCAAAATCACTGTAGACTAAGGGCCCATTCTGTGTGTGAACCTCTATCCAACAGTAAGGATCCTTACCTTGTGGTGGAGGTTTGAAAGGTATCTGGTCACTAACTGCATCCATATACTTGTTGTCTATCTGTAGGTAAAACAAAAAGTTTTGTTACTGAGCTTGAGTAACATCAACTGATTAAATGTTTAATAGGGAAAAAATAAGCTACCTACTGAAGATACAGGATAATCACTTGAAGAAGGTTTCACATCAGTTACCACG
>NW_007838854.1:0-724 GCF_000696425.1 Galeopterus variegatus
ACCCGACCTGACTTGCATTTTAACACTCTTCTCCCAGTTGCTCTGTGGGGAATATTCTATGAGCAAAGGTGCCAGCAGTGGGACCACGGAAGAAGTTACTATAAGGCACGAAGTCGATGATGGTGGCTTGGAGAAGTGGTCAGATCCTGGATATATTTTGAAGTTAGATCCAATGGGATTTTTTGAAGTATTCCTGTATGACAGAAAGAATAGAATCCAAGATTTTGGTCCTGAGCGACAGGAATGATGCAGTCATTTATTGAGACAGGAAGACTACGGGAGGAACAGGTTGGGGACTAGTGTACAGGTGGTGGAAATCAGGAGTGGTCTGGGCAGGTCAAGTTTGTATGCCTCTCAGACATCTGAGCAGAGAGGTCAGGTAGGCAGTTGGATATATGGGTATGAGTCTGTAGTTCAGGTAGAAGTCTAGGCTGGAAATATAAACTGAAGTTTTTTCAGCAGAATGTATTTAAAGCCATGAGACCAGAGGAGATCACCCTGAAAGTAAATATAAAGAGGTGAGAAGGTCTGAGGACCAAACCCTAGGACATGCCAGAGTTTGAGGCCTGGGAGGTGTGGAGATCCGGCAGAGATCTCTGGAAGGAGGAACAAGTGAGGAAGGACAACCACGCAATGGTGCAGTATCTAGAAGCCAGTGAACGGGAAAAAGGGAACCACCGACTGCATCAAATCCACCTAACAGTTTACAGAAGACCAGGACTGA
>NW_007838855.1:0-724 GCF_000696425.1 Galeopterus variegatus
ATGTCCCAGCTTTAACCCTGGGCATAATTTAGGATAGTTGGTGGGAAGCTCCCACGGACTTAGCTTGGCGCTAGTGCGCATAGTCTATGTTCACAGTCCCTTGGCTAGAACTCAGTCACATGCCACACCTACCCTAAAGGGGGCTGGGAGATGTAGTCCCTAGCTGGCCACCTTTTCCCAGGGATAACTCTATACAACAAGAAGGAGAACACACATTTTTGATGAACAGTCAGCCATCTGGGCCACATTGTGAATTTATGTCACACGTAGAAAAGCAGAGGGTAAATATTCTTAATTGAGTTTAACAAATCTACAAAGCACAGCAAAGGATATGAACTTACAGTTCATAGAAAAGGAAATGGAGATACCGACTAAACATGTGATGCTCATTGACGTATTGCATATGTTGGCAAAAAAGCAAAACGAAGAGACAAAACACAGAAACAACTTATGGGTCTACCAGTAAGAAACATATGGATTAAGTGACATAAGGTACATCTGTATACTGGATCGTGCAGTATATAAAAAGAATGATGTGGAGTCATTTGTGCTAATATAAAGATGTCCAAAATGCCCAGAAGAAGCTCCCTTAACCAGTCTCCACGTAACAGACTTGCCAAATTGTTTGATGCTCTTAGTCCCTCCATAAAACACAGCATGAGATGACCACGACCTGCTCTCCAGCGTTCCAGGGCCCTTCTACAAACTGAGTGAGATGCTTAGC
>NW_007838856.1:0-724 GCF_000696425.1 Galeopterus variegatus
TAACAAATGCACCATACTAATGCAAGATGTTAATAATGGGCGGGAAGGGTGCAGGGGTATGCGGGAGATATTTTTACTTTCTGCTCAATTTTCTGTAAAGCTAAAACTGCTCTAAAAATAGTCTATTAATGAAAGAGCAAGTTGACACAAAAAGTCATTTGCTTTATTTTCTGAAGTGTCAAGCTAAATACTTTCCCTAAAAATAATTTAATTTCTCCTTTCTATAACAAAAATTTAAAAACAATTTAATAAATTTAGCAGTGCTCATTTGGGCTGTGAGAGTACTTTCAACTCTAGATATCCACTATGAGTAGTTTTCTTCTCACTATTTCAGCACGAAGTTGAAGAAATGGCATATCTGCTTTTATTTTCAACCCTCAGTTTATTTTTGGCATGCAGATTAATTTTTCAGTAGAAATTTACACATACATGAAAAGACGTATGGTATAAATTTGTATTAGAAAGCTCAAGGTTTGTCAATTACTGTATCTATGATGAATATATACTAGCAATTAAAACTTTGCCAGATTGCAGCTGGGGTTATCACAGCCCTTATCTCCAGGACTTCTTCTGTGGATTCAAAGAGAGCATATGATCTACTTAGCACAGCGCCTAGTCTTATGGAAGGAGAAAGGAAATCCGCCAAACTCTGACTAGATTCCATGTGCAAATGGAATAAAATTCTGTAAGTCTGAAGGGGGCTTGTGAAAATTCTTCCTCCTCT
>NW_007838857.1:0-724 GCF_000696425.1 Galeopterus variegatus
TTCCTCTTCTCCAGCCACTGGTGACCACTAATCTACTTTCTGTCTCTGTGGATTTGCCTGCTCTGGACATTTCATATAAATGGAATCATACACTGTGTGGCCTTTTGTGTCTGGTTTCTTTCACTCAGCATAATATGTCCACAGCTCATCCACGTTGTGGCATGTGTCAGTACTTCATTCCTCTTTTTTGCTGAGTAATATTTCATTATATGGATATACCATATTTGGTTATCCATGCATCAGCTGGTGGACATTTGGACTGTTTCCACTTCTTGGCGCACATTTATTTTGCACAAAATTGCAAACTATATTGCCATGTCTGCAGCCATATGGGCAGATGACCTCCTTACTACGCTCATAAATAAAATAGTCATGAACGGAGGCCTTCGACTGAGAGATTTCATGCCACAATGGGTAAAGCACTGTGTTATTCTCTGGGATTTATCAGTTTTTATCACAGGAAGTTTCTAGCAGAAGTAGAGAGCATGGTAAGAGGACTCCCCCAGGGCCTTGCCCCCCACCACCACATGCCCCCCACAGCTCCTGGCTGGGAAAGTCTGGTCTGGCCCAGCAGCCCACACTCTGGCCCCCTGGGCGTGGGGCTTCCAGCCTGAGGGCTGGCGGCCTGTGGGGGTGTATGAAGGGGTGCTGGCACTGAGCCCTGCTGGGGGATTCTTCCGGCTGGGCCATCTCCAGGAGTTCCTGGCCACTGCCAGCCTCCCCC
>NW_007838858.1:0-724 GCF_000696425.1 Galeopterus variegatus
CGGCATGTGCCACCTTGGATCATGCAGGACACAACACTCCGTCCTCTGATCCCCTGCCAGCCCAAACCCCCAAGCTCCCCCATCTGTCGCAGGAGTCCAGCCTCTGGTCACCAGAGGAGCTCTGAATGGATCTGCTCAAACTTGTCCACTGGAATTAGAGTTCAAGGCTGCTGGCTGGTGGGGCCTTTTCTTTGCTGCTATGAATTCATTTTTGTGTTTTTCTTCATGTTTTTAATATTAGTTTGACACATATCCATTAAACAAGTAAAGCTGGAAGAAACATTGAAGTGTAAGAAAGGCAGGGAAACCCCTGTCACCTGTCACCCTACCACACAGGCTGTGGTGTGATTTGTCACTTTGACCACTTTCCTTTGTCCCAGTTTGGCTGATCTCCGCTGACACAAGTCACATTTGCTTTGGGCTGCAAGGGCTCCAGGCCCCTTGGCCTCCCAGCTGGTGCCCTGTCACCCTGTCGCGGGCACGGTTAAGGGGGCCCACTAGGTGCCTTCCAGGCCAGCCAAAATTCCTTAAGCCCACATGTGAGATTTGAACTGTTTTTTGGGGTGGCTGAAGACAAATTTGAGAAGTAGGGGATGATGAGTTCTGTTTTTAGGGAATAGAGCAGGCCAAATTCTCGGGATGAACACTCCTATTGAAAACAGCTAAGGGCCGGCCCGGTGGCGCACTGGATAGTGCGCCGCTTGGGAAGCGTGGCGGCGCTCCC
>NW_007838859.1:0-724 GCF_000696425.1 Galeopterus variegatus
AAATTTCATCAAAATATTTTAAGGAAGAAGTATATATTTATTTATTTTCAGCATTGTTGTAAACATATATATTAAAATATACACAAAATGAATGATTTGTTTCTAAATAGTAAATAAATGGCCTTAGCTGGGTCCTAGGGAGTTGAGCAAGAAGAGATGAACAGTGCTAACCACATCTCCATCCACTGACTGAACAAGCCTACTTGAGCACAGTAATCATGACTTTAATTTCAATTGTATCAGTGATTAGATGAACCATTAATTTGGGCTATATTTTGACTAGAAAAGCCACACTCTATCTAGGGGATTTGAATTTGCTGTTGTCTCTAGCTGGAATACACTTCTCCTGCCTCACTCTTTTGCTTCCTTCCAATCTTTACTCATACATCACCTTTGTAAGAGGACTTCCAATACTTACCCTATTTATAATTGCAACCCCTCGCTCATCACAGAAATTTCTTACTTTCCTCCTGCTTTATTTTTACCTGTAGCACTTAACAACTAGGTGGTTTATTATGTATTTCCTCTTTATACTTATCAATTTAGTTTCTTTTTACATCCCCTGCAAGATAAACTCTATGAAGGCAGAGATTTTTGTCTATCCTTATAGCCCTTGTATCTGAAACAGCACCTGGTATATAGTAGGTACCAATAGATATTTATTTTTTTTAATTAATGAATGAATAAATGGATACAATTAAATTATTTCTATTGTGCTGAAGTT
>NW_007838860.1:0-724 GCF_000696425.1 Galeopterus variegatus
TGTGTGTGTGTGTGTGTGTAATCAAAAGTGTTTAGAATTAACTCTACGAACAATGCTCGCTTTTCCTGTGTTTTCAGTGGCTGGAGTTTCTGGAAAGAAAAAATTTGCTTATATGCCAAGTCATGCTAGGCCATGGACATGATTTAGAAAAAATTAAAACTGCATGAGTTGGAGGTTCGGATGGAGGTTATTATTCACCATTGTTTGGTATTGAAACATTCCCTATTTCTCAGTATATCAACATGTTTTAAGCTTCAAATCCCCAGCCGTTTTTGAGGGGACTTGGTATTTAGAATTTAGGTTTCATTTTGTATTGGAAAGAGCCTTGGGTTGGGAGTTAGGATAGTTAGGTTCTGGCTTGTTCAGTCGTAACATATTAGTGACCTAGGACAAGACCCTTTATTTCTTTGGGTCTCAGTTTCTTTATCTCTAAAATGGAGAGATGTTAGACTAGATTACTATCTTTAAGATTGTGGGTGGTGAGAAAGCAATTTAGTGAGTCTAAAGCCACATTTTAGATAGATGAAATACAATAGAAAATGTCAGAGACCATTGCACATGGTAAGGGTAACTATTGTTTCCTGAAACTTCTGTTTTAAGTATTTTTGTTTATGTATGTGGGTGTAGGCTGTATTCTGGCATCAGATCTGTTTTTTTCATTTTTTAACTGTGAGTACCAGTTAAAAACGTTTGAGGAACATGGAAATAAATCATAGCTTATTAA
>NW_007838861.1:0-724 GCF_000696425.1 Galeopterus variegatus
CCTTCTTAAGTCTATAAAACTAACCTCTTCTGCTCATCTTCTTGTAACACTTTTTCTATTTTATGAACGAAGTGTTGCCCAATTCAAGAATTGCAGATAAAGCCAATTGAGATCTATAAATTTGTTGTAATTTTGTCTTTTGACAACATGGACCCAGGAATATGAATGCTGGCTCTGCAGAGGTCTATGGACAGACAATGGACTTCTGAGCCTTCCTTTCTGGCAGCTCCATGCGGGGAGAGGGATGTAGCTCCTCTTGGTAACCAGGGACGTGACCAGAATAAGGTACTTCATATTCCCGAGGAAATATTTCGAGAACACATTGGGTAGTTTGTTTTCTGGGGTTTCTTAGTAATCAGAGCCAGTATACTGATAGTCTAAGGCTTACTGATTTTTTTTCATGACTGTGTAAATGGTACCTACTTTTTTAAAAATGGAGATTTAAAGTACCAGTTTTATTAATGGAAAAACTGGATAAAAGAATGCTGTTTGAACTAAATGCCAAAACATAACTTCCTTTTCTTTTCTCCCAGGAATTGAGTTAACCTATTTAGCTACTAGGAGATGAAAAAGAGCCAGTGGAAACTGCTGGGCCTGCCAGGAGGGCAGAAGGCAGGGAGTCGCTGGGGGCAGGGAAGAGAATGATGGAGAACAGGACAGGACGAAAAGAAGTGGGGCACTAGTGTCTCCTGCCCACAATTTTTCTTTTTCATTGCCCCACCAT
>NW_007838862.1:0-724 GCF_000696425.1 Galeopterus variegatus
AGGGAGGTTTTGGTGATGGGACACAATAATTAACTACATTGTATATTGACAAAATAAAAATTTAAAAAAAAATTATTTGAAGTCAAAATTCTTCATTTTGCAGAAATACTTAAAGAGACCATTCATTATCAAAGGATGATATTTGATATTTCTCTTTTTAAAATGTAAAAATAATTCTAAGATATAGTAGATGTCATAGTTTGGTTAATTCTGTATTCCAGTTTAAAAAGGTATAAAAAATACAAATGGTTAACAACTTATGTTTATAAAAAATAAAATAAAATGCTATTAGAAAGTATAAATTCAGGCCTCTTATTTGATCATCTTAGTTATTGTATAAGTCAGGGTTCTCCAGACAGAGAACAAATGGGATATGCAAATAAATATATGAGAAGGTATTTATTAGGGGAATTGGCTCACACAATTGTGAAGGCTGAGGAGTTCAATCATAGGCTGTCTACAAACTGGATGCTGGTAGTGTAGCTCAGTCCAAGCCCAGAAGCCTCATTACCAGGGAAAATGATGGTGTTTAATTTTCAGTCTGAGTCCAAAGGCTTGAGAGCATGGAAGTACCACTGGTGTAAGTCCTGGAACCCAAAAGCTGAAGAGTCTCAAATTCTGATGTCCATGGACAGAAGAGCAGAGTATATTCCAGCTCCAGTGGAGAGAGAGAGAGCCTTTTCCTCTGTTTTTATTCTCTCCTAGCCCCCAGCAGATTGGAAGT
>NW_007838863.1:0-724 GCF_000696425.1 Galeopterus variegatus
AAGATAGATATACAAATGTCCAACAGACACATGAAAAAATGTTCAACATCACTCAGCATCAGGGAAATGCAATTCACAACCACACTGAGATATAGTCTCACTCCAGTTAGACTGGCTGTTATCAAAATGACAGAGAATAACAGATACTGGGTGAATATGTGGAGAAAGGGGAACCCTCCTATACTGTTGGTGGCACTGTAATTTAGTGCAGCCATTATGGAAAACAGCACAGAGATTCCTCAGGCAACTATAGATAGAGCTGCCATATAATTCAGCAATCCAACTGTGGGTATATATACCCCAAGGAATGTAAATCATCATGTCAGAGATACATACACTCCCATGTTTACTGCAGCTCTATTTATAACAGCCAAGTGTTGGAAAGTTGAAACCAACCTAAATGTCCATAGATGGAAGACTGGATAAGGAAATTGTGGTATACACACTCAGTGGAATATTACTCTGCCATAAAAAAAGAATGGAATTCTGCCATTCCCAGCAACATGGATGAACTTAGAGAAAATTATTTTAAGTGAAATAAGTCAGACGCAGAAAGACAAATACCACATGTTCTCTCTCATAAGTGGAAGCTACAAAAATAAACAAGGAAATATAAAAAGAGATACATCAATCACAATAATTTGTTCAACTTACAAAATGAGTGAATAGAACTACTGTCACCAGAAATGGGAAGGGGGTTTGGAGGATTAGTAAGAAACTGGTA
>NW_007838864.1:0-724 GCF_000696425.1 Galeopterus variegatus
TTATTATGAAAGTATTTTGAGAAAGTTCGTGAACATTTAGCAGAAAAACACCCAGGAAAGCTTCACCAGAGAGTCCTTCTCCACCACGACAATGCTGCTGCTCATTTCTCTCATCAAACAAGGGCAATTTTGCAAGAGTTTTGACAGGAAATTATTAGGCATCCACCTTACAGTCCTGTTATGGCTCCTTCTTTCTGTTTCCTAATCTTAAAAAATACTTTAAAGAGCACCCATTTTTCTTCAGTTAATAATGAACAAGATTGCATCGACATGGTTAAATTCCCAGGACACTCAGTTCTTTAGGGGTGGACTAAATGTCTAATATCATCACTTACAAAAGTGTCTTACACTTGATGGAGCTTATGTTGAGAAATAAAGTTTATATTTTTATTTTTACCCTTTTATTTCATGTTTTCATAAACTTTTTGAAGTCTCCTAGTATGTTATAAACCTCACCATATATTATTACTTTTTATTTAAATAGTCAATTGTTCTTAAAGAAATTAAGATTCAGGCAAAAAAAACCCCAAACCCTTTTCTATTTCATCATCATATTTCCTCTTTCCTGTGCTTTTCATTTCTTTATGTAGATCCATGTTTTCATCTGGTATCATTTTTCATCAACCCCAAGAACTTTCTTTATAATTTATTGTAGTTCAAATCTGCTGTTGACGGAAGTTCTCAGCTTTTGCTTATTTGAAAATGTCTTTATTTTGCCTGTATT
>NW_007838865.1:0-724 GCF_000696425.1 Galeopterus variegatus
CAAGCTCAGTTATTTGTAACAAGGAAGCCATCACAAGATTTGAAATATTACCTTCTTTACTGTTGATAAATAATTTAGATAAAAATACTGAATAGAATTCATTTTTACTCTACGAAGCCCATAGCAATTTATGTAAACAACTGCCATATAAAGCAATAAACCACAAAGTAATAAATTAAATAAGCAGATCTATGTGACAAGCAAAGGACAGCATTCTCCACTGCAGTGGTTCCATGAACACAGGAACTCCTATTTTTAACCACCTACCTAGGTGACCTCTCTTTCACTATTTTAACTACTTCTCCGTACTTTCAAAACTCAAACTTCATTTTCTTGCTTTAGTCATTGTCGTTGATTTACCTTTTTTACCTCTTGCTATTGTTGTCGCATTTCTGGGGTGAGTCGAAGTTCAGTGTTACCAAAGACCAGATTCAAAGAGAAAGAGCAGCATATGCCAGATATGCCTTCTATTAGACATACGAACTAATAAAAATAGAAATATTGTGTTTGGCTACCATTTATTCTACTCAGAGTATATCAAAACTGAACTTAACGATCACTTCTAATTGTGTGTAAGATGAGTGCATATATATAACCATGAGTGAATCTTTCTATCAAGACATGGAATGGTATCTGGCTGTGCTATTCTGCCACATGCACTTTAATAAAAGGGTACTTCGCAAAGTTTGTGGAAGAAAAGGATTAAAAGATAATACAAATATTT
>NW_007838866.1:0-724 GCF_000696425.1 Galeopterus variegatus
TCCTTTTTGTCTTTGTTCGTGTCCGGCAACAGATCGCAACCCTCAGTGTCGCGCCCGTACCAGGCCAGGACTGGCAACGGAATCGTAACCCTCGGTGCTGCGCCCGCACCTCGCTCAGCCAGTGGGTGGGAACTGGTCTGTATGTGGGATCCGAACCCTCGGCGGGAGCGCCGCCACACTCTCAAGCGGCGCACTGTAGCAGTGCGCCACCGGGCCAGCCCTGGTGGTTTCTTTTTTGAAGGGTTATTAATTTTTGATAATATTGCTTTGATAGATATAGGTCTGTTCACATTATTATTTCTTTTTTGTGTCTGTGAGTTTTAGTAGTTTGTGTCTTACAGACTATTAATGCATTTCATATAGATTATCAAATTTGTGGGCCTAGAATTGTTCATAATTTCCCATTATTATTCTTTCAATGGCCATGGGATCCATAGTGATGGCCCCTGATTTTAGAAATTTGTGTCTTCTCTCTTACTTGTTGTTAGACTGGGGTAGAGTCTTAACAATTTTATTGCTCCTTTCAAAAAACAAACTTTTGGTTTTGTTGATTTTCTTATTGATTTCCAGGTAGAATCTTATCAATTTTATTGCTCCTTTCAAAAAACAAACTTTTGGTTTTGTTGATTTTCTTATTGATTTCCTGTTTTCAATTTAGTTGATTTCTGCTTTAATCTTTACTATTATCTTTTCTCCTGCTTATTTAGGATTTAATTTACTCTTC
>NW_007838867.1:0-724 GCF_000696425.1 Galeopterus variegatus
CCAAAGAACACCTATAAAACCTGGAAGAGGTAGCCATCTCCTCAAATGCCCAGGCAGCAACTGATGACAATGTAGAAATGGGAAATATCTGTGTCACCAATATCTTTTTGAATAATCCACTTGTGTGGTTTGTGTGTGAATACCTACATTCTCTCAAACAACACAGTAAAGTATAATCTTGATCCACTGGGATCTCAACTGATTTTGTCTCTCTGAACCTTTCACTTCAAAAGCTCTTGATCTGGCAGTGTTGAGTTATTAAGAGCATAACCTGTAAAGTTGGTCCTGGGACTGAAGCTTCGCCCCCACCTCATCCCTTAGTGAAACCTAGTCCCCTATCCTTTTCTAGTTCTATTACTTGGAACAAGTTGCTTAACTTCTCTGAGCCCCTTTCCTCATCTATGAAATCGGATGATTTACTTTGCAGAGTTGTTGTAAAGTCAACTATATGTAGAGCAACTGGCACCTTAGTGTTCAATAAATGGTGTTGTAGCAGTATCTTAGAACACTACCAAAAATATCTTTGGGATTTTCTACAATTGAGACATTTGACAGCTTTCAAACAAACACTTTGCTTTAAATCCTTCAAGATATTCTATGTAATAGAAATCCCAGAGTAGGAGCATAAGATGTATTTATCCTGAAGGTTCAAGCAAGTCCTAATGCTGTGGAGCAGAAGGCCTTGAGAGACTTGAAGGATTTTTGGACAAAAACTCATCTTCAG
>NW_007838868.1:0-724 GCF_000696425.1 Galeopterus variegatus
CAGGTTTAGGTTTAGCATTAGGGCCAGGGCCAGGTTTTGAGTTAGGGCCAGTTTGTGTTTTAGGGCCAGGGTTAGGGTCAGGGCCAGGTTTAGGGCCTGGGCCAGGGCCAGGGCCAGGGCCAGGGCCAGGGACAGGGGCAAGGCCAGGGCCAGAAAAAGGGTTAGTGTTAGGTTTAGGGTGAGAGCTAAGGTTAGTTAAAGTGTTAGGGTTAGGGTTAGGTTTAGGTCAAGGTTTAGTGTGAGATTTAGGGCCATGACAAGTGTTAGGGTTTGGGCCAGGGCAGGGCCATGGCCAGGGTCATGGCCAGGGCCAGGGCAAGGATAAGGGTTAGCATTAGGTTTAGGGCCTGGGTTAGGGATAGGGTTAGGCCCCGGGCCAGGGTTTGGGTAGGGCCAGGGCAAGTGCCATGGCTATGGTTAGTGTTAGCGTTAGGATTAGGGCAAGGGCCAGGTTTAAGGCCAGTTTTAGAGCCAGGGTTATGTTTAGGCCCAGGGCCAGAGCCAGGGCCAGGTCCAGGGCCGGGGCTCGTGTTTGGGTTAAGGTAAGCATTAGGGTTAGGGTTAGGGATAGAATTTGGGTTAGCGTTAGGGTTAGGTTTAGGGCCAGGTTTAGGGTTAGCATTAGGTCCTGGGCCAGTTTCAGGGTTACGGCCAGTGTCTAGATAGGGCCAGTGCTAGGGCTAGGCCCAAGGTTAGGGAGAACTGATGTATGGCCATGGCAACA
>NW_007838869.1:0-724 GCF_000696425.1 Galeopterus variegatus
CTGAGAAGCTGACTCACTGAGTCTGTCACCTGCCTACCTTTAAAATAAAATCAAATGGCCTAAGTTATATTCATCAATTCCACATATGTTTATTGAGCACTTACTATGTGGCAGGTACTGCTGTAGGCTCTAGGGATATAGCAGTGAGTAATACTTGTCAAGTTCAAGTCTCTGTTTTGGAGCTTATGCTCTATTGGGAGTTCAATTAGACCCCCAAATCTCAGAGATGGTAGATAGCAGAGTCAGCCTTTGAATTTTGGTCTGTTTGACTCCTAAGCCCTTTATACTTTGCTGCTCTATACAAAATAAATATATTCCATCAAATGATCATATTCAGCCTTATTCAAGCTTTGGACACTACTTCTTCCCTGAGAGTACCCTTCTTATCAGTTTCTAACACGACCCAACTTTTCTTGCCATCTTGAAAAGAAAACATTGCTTTCGTTCTCATCCGCTCCATCATTTCTTTGCTATTTTAATATCTATTCTTATTCCAACAGCTATCAACACATCCTCTTTGGCGTTCAACCAAACATTCCAGGTTTGGAGGAGTTAATCTTGCTTCTTACCATAAAAGGAAATCTTTTTAACTTAATTGATATAAATGCATTCAATGTCTCTGGTGAAGTTCTTTTGTTTTTAACCATTTTCTAGAACTTTGGCCACTTATGCTCCAAACTACATATTTCTTTTCTCAGGGGTTAGTTAATAATCCCCTCTAACG
>NW_007838870.1:0-724 GCF_000696425.1 Galeopterus variegatus
CCTTCTTCTCTTCTCAAGACTGTCATCACCTGTGTGTTATCAGAATGGTCTCTGCAATCATTAAGACTCTTTTGGAAGCAAGTGACAAAAATCCACCTTGAACAAGCTTAAGCAAAGGAAACATACATTAGACATCTGCCCAGATGTCAGACAACAAAACTACATCATGCGAAGGTTTCCAGCTGGACTCAAAGACTTCAGGGTAATTGTGACTTCCTCTTTACCTTAATTACTTTGTCTAACATCTCTAGCTAATCAAATTAATTCACTATGTCCCATTTCCAAAAATCCAAGGGAGAGCCATGATTAGCAGTTTGACTATGGTTCATCTTCCTCGGACCCATCAACTCCAGCTGGGAGAAGGTCACACCTGTTATAAATTGGCTACATCCATAGTTACCATGTGGGATGTGAAATAAGGGCCAAAAAAGCAGGGGCAGAGCAGGCAAAACAATATGTTCATTACATTCCCTGGCTGGATATTTGGAAGTTGATATTTATTTAAATGGAAGCCATTTATAGAGTATCTGCCATTTCTAGATGCAAAAGCTGCAGCAATGAATAAAATAGATAAGATCACTCTCACCATAAAAATTACAAATTTTCCATTTATTAACAGATCTTTACTGGTCACTTACTACATACAAAGACTGTACTGGGAACGATGGTAAAATGAAAGTGAAAGATGAACAGATATATATAGTCTCAGCCCTCACAATTCTTA
>NW_007838871.1:0-724 GCF_000696425.1 Galeopterus variegatus
AGGGAGGGAGAGAGAAACAACAATCACAATAATGCATTGAACTTTCAAAAGGTGAGAACAGAACTGTGGTTACTAGAAGTGGAAAAGGAGGATGGAAGGGGGGTTAGTAAGAAATTGGTTAATGGACACAAAGAATTATTACGTTTTGTAATGATGAACATGCTAATTATCCTGATTTGATCATCATACATTGTACACAGGTATTGATATTCAACTCCACCCCACAAGTATGTATAGTCAATTATTTTTCAATAAAAAACAAATTGTACTTCATGAAAATTAAAAATTTTTGCCCTTCAAAAGACACTTAAGAAAATGAAATAGCAAGCCACAAACTGTGACAAAATATTCATAACACATACATCGAACAAAGGATTTGTAGCCAAGATATATAAAGAACTCAATAAGAAGATAAACAACCGTCCAGGGACTGACCCAAACATACTGACTCTCTGCTGACAGTCTCCCCAGAGACCCCTCCTGACTTCTACCTCCTTCCCCCTACCTGTTTTTGCTCTTGGACTGCCTGCCTGTATCTCACCTGGGATCTGCTCTTGAGATCTCTTCAGCTACAGGATTTGACTTACCCATAGTATCTGCTAGGGTTTGAACGTGTCCTCTCCAAAATGTTGGTGTTGTCAATGTGATAGTATTAAGAGGTGTGGCATTTAAGAGGTGATTAGACCATGAGGGCTCCTCCCTTGTAAATGGGATTAAGGTCCTT
>NW_007838872.1:0-724 GCF_000696425.1 Galeopterus variegatus
TTAAAACCTCCCCTCCCTATCTGCCTATAAAAGCCAGTGCTTGTGTGGTAATAAACGGAACGGCTGCTCAACAGAACCCACACCGCATCTGAGTGTAATTTAACTGGGCTGGGGGGCCGGCGGTTGTGCTCACCTCTCTTCACGGCTCTCTTCCCCCGTCTCCTTCCAAAGGGGACTGGAGGGAAAGAGTAATCTGGGCCGTTTGCTCCTTCACCAGAAGGAATGAGGCTAGGGCTGTACGGGTCGGCCGCCGCCAGCGGACCCAACACATTAGTGCTCTGAGACAAGCAAGAGAGAAGCCAATTCTTTGAGCAGCCCTAGAAAAGTTGAAATGCTGAATATGTGGTCCAGCATTTTTTTTCACTCCCTAGGGAGAAACTGAGATCTAGGATTTTTTTCCCCCTGCTCACTTTGTGCTAAGCTGGGAGGAAGGAGTATGATAACTTCTTGCATACTAGGTCAAACATAAATCTTTATTCTCAGTGATCCTCAGGGATCCAGAGTACATTGGGTCCCATCAGTGCCCTGAAACAGGTGAGACAGAAGCTAGTTCCTTGGGCAGCCTCCAGAGAAGTTTGAATATTAGATGTTAGTGTGATTTGATTGAATTGCATCCCCCAAAGTCCATATATTAGAAGCTTAATTCTCATTGTAACTGCTGAGAGTGGGAAGTCCTTTTATAATAATTGAAAGGTGGAGCCTTGAAGAGGTGATTAGATTATAG
>NW_007838873.1:0-724 GCF_000696425.1 Galeopterus variegatus
AGTAGGGGAGTGGGAAAGTGATACAGGGAAGAAAAAGACCCAACATGGGTGCACTAATGAGCAGGTGATGCTGTGGGCAACTGGGGGACCGATCCTGCAGGGGACTGTTGGAGACAGTACAGAGCACACCTCTGGTTGCTTCATCTAAGGGGTGGGGGAGCAGGGTTTTTTATCTACCACCTACCATCAGCCATTGGTTGAAGGCTAGGAAGGGGGTAGTGAGGTGCTCCTGGCCCTTCCTGTGAGTCCTGTGAGTGAGCTGGTTAACCTGGTAGCCAGACAGCAGGGTCACAGGTACTTGCATTAGGACGCTGTCAAGACAGTGGGCATGGGAACAGCTGTTGCCAGGGGTACTGACAGTGTCTGCCAAGCAACAGTGGTAACAACAGTAGCAACAGCAATGGCTTCTGTTGACTGAGCACCGTGCACTAGGTCCTCTGCTTGAGGCTTTATGTGCAGTCATATTTTAAATTCTCTGGGCAGGAGGTACTAGTATTATCTTCGGTTTACAGAGAGGGAATGTAACTTTCCTATGGTCATACAGTTAATAAATGAAGCATCTGGTTTGCAAACTCAAGTCGTTTTGGCTCCAAAGGCTAGAATCTTTGCTATGCCCAATGTATAGATCCTTTTTAGAGCCTCATCTTAAAGGAAGACACGAGTAATTGCAGGACAGAGCATTTCTCAGGAATGGCTGAGAACAGGAACCATGGAGTCCTCACCA
>NW_007838874.1:0-724 GCF_000696425.1 Galeopterus variegatus
AAAAAAATATCAAATGACTCTCAATCACTCTGTCCTACAAGAAAAATATTCAACTAATATTTTTGGCTAAAACGTCAGACAAAATTTAAGAGCTTTCATAGGAGAGTGTGATAAATAGTGAGATATAGCCATGCACTTTTTGTACACATTCTAATCCAACTGGTTTTATCTATAGAAAAAGAAATGCACAAGAATTGTGCTTTTTGAAAAAAAATCTGTATATTACAATAAGTGATTTTATACAATGACATGATTTTCAGATGTCAGTTTTATGTTTTCTGTGGTACTTTGTAATTGGGTCATTTAAGGATTCAGAGGGTAGAAATTAAAAGTTCTGCACAAGTGACAGAACGATGTACTACCCTTCAGGCTATTGAATAAAAATACACAATGGGACTTCAAAAAGTTCATGGAAATATTCACATTATCTTTTAATTGTATTTTTTCATGAACTTTTTGAAGTATCCTCATTAGGTGCAATCAAGTGCTCATGGAATCTCATTTACTCTATGGTTATGGCATCCCAGTGCCAAATTAAAATGCGTATTTCAGTATTGTAATAAGGCACCATTTTATGTTGCTCTTGAGTTTTGCTCTGTGGAATTGGTTTTCATCTTGGCTTCTGCTGCTCCACTATCCTTAGGGTGTTGTCCTTGAATATATAATTTGAGATTGTGCACCACTTCATCTCCATTCCAGCTTCCAAGAAGTGAAAAATTAAAAG
>NW_007838875.1:0-724 GCF_000696425.1 Galeopterus variegatus
ATGTGAGGAGTCATGCTTTCAAACTTCAGGTCTTTTACAAGATGTCTTAACTTTTACTCCTTGCTTGTGCAGAGCCTCAAGGTCACTCAGAGATGACTGACAAGTGCCATTTCTTTCCCATATCTTTCCTGGAAATACATACAGTTTTGTACATCCCCAGGAGTATGTCAAAACTTTCCAAAGTTATATATGGTTTTGTAGTTCTCTAGGAATTCCTTTTAAACTACCAGCCATGCTTCTGTTTATTTCAACTAAAATCACAGCCTTAGGCAGCTGTGATGTTGACAGTAGTTTGATATTGTTTCAGTAATTCCCTGAAGGAAGATCTCCCTCCACAACTACAGCCTAAGAGGCAAGATTTCTTAGAAGCTGCAATTTCAGACAAAATTGACTGTGTTCTAAGGATGGTGCTTGTAATGGAACTCCAAAACTCCTCAAATCTCTCTGTTGTCTTTAATGTTACTGGCTTTTGGCTACTGTGCCACTTAGCTGGAATAAAGGGGGAATGGGAATATCTCCAAGTTAAAATGTCACAGACACTTACTATTTTACCAGAATTCAGTAGTTTTCAGTAGCTTCTTTTGGATGGACAGTTTTCAGTTTGTTCTGTGGCTTTGAATAATTGCCATAGTTCAGAAGTAGTTGATGGTATTATTTTGCTGACCAATAGGCTTTTTTAATTCTCTAGGCTTTTATGACTTTTAACAGTTTAATTCATAATACA
>NW_007838876.1:0-724 GCF_000696425.1 Galeopterus variegatus
TTATTAGCAATGCCTTGGTACTTAAAACATTTCCCATGCACATGTGTCAGATGAATTTTAAGCTCCTAAGTCCTTCTAAGTCCTTATAAATAAAAGTCCAGATAACAACCTTGAGTCTCTGATGTATGTGGGAATAACAGTTTTTAAGAGTGCTAAATTTAATAAGCTCATCTTTGGGTAAAATTAAAGAGTACATTTAAATAATCATATAATCAATGCCTAGTCAAGATAGGTACCTACAAACTGACTGACTTAATTAAAATTGTTAGAGAGGATTGTTTGGATCACAAGATCGAGGAGCATTTCAGGCAATCATACATGATCAATTTTCTCAGTAGACAGGGGCGATTTCATGTTTACTAAACTGGGTTTAAATCTTATATTAATCTAGAATAACAACTGATTATCACTCTGGACAATACTTACAAACAAGTATAATGTCATAACCAATTCCAACACAGATCATGTTCAGAGTTTCCAAATATAATAGTATTTCCACAGGTTTTTAGGTAATAAAAATACCTCTGGCCTAAGTCACTTTTCCTCATCATCTAGCATTTTGTTTTGGTTGGGGAAGAGATTGCATAAAGAAATAAATGTACAAAAACACCACCAGGCTTTTTACAGTTGCTGCTATGCCATGCCAAGGACGGTGGTAATGCTGGAGGTATAATGGACCTGGGCTCTGCTTTGCAAGAAATGCTAAATACCCCCTTGTGCACAA
>NW_007838877.1:0-724 GCF_000696425.1 Galeopterus variegatus
TCCAACCGAGTGAAGAGGATGTGAATAAAATACACGGTTCTATCACTTAGGTGCTCCTGCAGGAGAGTTTGAGGAAGAAGTGAATGGCAGGGAGTAGCTATGTGGACAGCACCGAAACGGAGGCAGCCGTGCAGGACATTTTGGTGTTTGTCCCCTAATAACACAGGTGCGGGACAGTGGGAGGCGGCAGCGCTTGCATTTCTGCTAGAACAGTCCCGCACTGTGGTTGGGCTTTTCTCCCGGCTCTGCAAGTCTGGCTGCCCCCTTCCTGGCTAAGTAGAATCCTAGGCTGTTTCTTTTGACCCCTAGAGGTTCTATAAGCTAATTAATGTATTTTAATAAACTGCTTTCTACTTAAATGACCTGAAGTAATGTCTACAACTAAGAATTGGATGATACAGGTGGCTTATCAACATAGGGTTTTACTTTTCTCACCAAATAGGCTGTCTTGGGACGGTGCAGCTGTCAGTTCTGCAGTGTCATGGCTTTGCCGGGTCCCTCAACCTTTCTGCATGTGACCTCACGGCTGCAGAGGTTGTTGCTACCCCTTCGGCCTCACGTCTGCATTCCAAGCAGGAAGAAGTGGCCTGAGGAAGAAATATAGATCTATTTGCTTTTGCTGGGTAACGAACAAATCTCCAAATCCGGTGGCTTAAAACCACCACCACGTCAGTGGCGTGTTCTTCGGCTCCGGGTGAGCTCAGCTCTTCTCTGTTGGGCCCAC
>NW_007838878.1:0-724 GCF_000696425.1 Galeopterus variegatus
TTCATTTCTGTTGCTTATAACAAAATACCTAAAACTGGGTGATTTACAAAGAAAACGAAATTTATTGCTTACAGTTTCAGAGGCTCAGAAGTCCAAAGTCCAGGGAACACATCTGATGAAGGCTTTCTTTGGCGGTGGTTTCAGTGACAGCAGGGTATCACATTGTGAAAATGGTGGAGCAGAGAGAGAGACAGACTCAGACTTTCCTTTAAGACTGTTACATGCCCAAATAAATACCATTTGTGAATTTTGGACTCAGAAAATCAAGGAAATGTTTCTGGCATACACGTCCACATTGGTATCCCCAGAGTGAGGTCACAGTGAGATTAACAAGAAATTAGAACTAGAGGTAACCATAAGAATATAAGATTCTGGTATCTTCAGAAATCTTGGGGCAGAGATTAAATTTTCAGAGTGGGGAATAGGGCGCTGAGTCAACTTTTAAGAAAACAGGGAAGATGACCCTCCCCATTATAAAGTTTCATGTGGTGATGCACAGATCCAGCCTCTTTAGACTGAGCTTTTTCTCACTGGAGGATCTAGGTTTATATACCATTCTTTTGGCTGGGACAACTTAAGATGAAAAAGACAGTGAATGAAGCCATGAATTTCTCAAAACAGAAACAAAAACATTAAAATCTCAAATGAAAAAATTCTGAAAGAGCCTAGCTAGTCTAAAATTTAAAAAAAAAAAACTGTCTTGCAGACTGAAAAAAAAGAAATT
>NW_007838879.1:0-724 GCF_000696425.1 Galeopterus variegatus
CCCATGGCCTTGGTGTTATCAGCACCGCACTCTCCTGAGTGAGCCACGGGCCGGCCCCCATGTCATTTTTATTCTTTGTGTGTTTTGTTTTGTTTTTTTCCTAACCACCTTTGTTCAAATTTTACATATAAATCCACTGTAAAGAAGTAATGCTTTTCCTTAAAAGGATTCTTCAGGATACTGTTGTGGGAACAAGGAGAAAGAATTATTTATGTTTAAAAGAGTTCAGGAAGCAGAAGAAAAATGGAGGGGTGCACAGGCCCTAATTGAACAAATCAAAGTCACATTTTCAGAAAAAGAGAAAGAGCTGGAAAATAAATTGGAAGACCTAAGGAGACAACAGGAAAAAGAACTCTACAAATTGAATCAAGACAATTATATTCTTCAAGCCAAGGTACTAGACATACTGTTCTATTTTTTCTTTTATTTAGTAAAAAAACAAAAAGACCTGTACTCTCTTCTAAATGTCTTGTCATTCTTGGTTCCTGGAGCTGTTTGCCTTGATATTTTGCCGTATAAAATATGCTGTAGTTCCATAAAGTGCCTCCTTCCCTGAGAGTGTGAACTGAACTCCTTGGGGGGAAATCTAAATTTAAATTAGCTCAGTTTGATGGTTTTCTTCTGTTAGCATTCTTTTTAAAAACAAATTGGTTAGTTCATTGTGACCTTCAAAGAAATCAAAGTTTCAGCAAGAACTGCTACAGAAGGTCTAGACTCAGAATGT
>NW_007838880.1:0-724 GCF_000696425.1 Galeopterus variegatus
TTGCTGAGTTATTTGGTAAAATTGTGAAAGGAAGAAACATTTTGGAAGCAGCTCAAACACCTAACTGTACTAGTGACAATGTTCTCTACCCTTTACCTGGATGGCTACCACTTCATACAGGACATTATAAATAACTATTTAATCAATTTTTCATGGATAAAATCCCTGATCTTCAACAAAACTTTTGGGAAATATAATATTTAATTCCTTTATTATTCAAAGAATTACTTTTGTATTAGAGAATGCAAGAAATCAATATTGCTATACTGCTCTCTGCTGTTTGAGTTAAAAGGCACAGAAAAATGAACAGAAAATCTGTACCCATTAAATTTATAAGTATGAAATATGAGGGAAGAAGATGAAATCTTTGGATCAGCACTAAATCTGTACAAAGAAACTTGATTCACTAGTCTCCAAAAAGAATGTAGGGATCTACCATATAATATTCAGAAATATCTGAAAGCCTGTTCACAAGACTAAAACTGCAGACTTGTACATAAGAACATCTAAAACACTAGTCTGTGGAACCACTTACACAGCCATTTTCATAGGTTTCTGGCCAGATGCAAGAGACAACAGCCAAGAAGTTATTCAGGACATCGTGTCCCTGCTTTGCAGGAGGCAGATCTGGAGGATGCTTCTCTCTCCTGAGGCTGCTTCTCCACTTCAGTGCTGCAACTCCTGTGGGATCCCTGAGCCTGGCCTCCCCAGCCGATCACAGCCC
>NW_007838881.1:0-724 GCF_000696425.1 Galeopterus variegatus
GGCATACTTTATGGGCAGTTAAAGATATCAATACTAAACTTGAACAAGCCTTGACCTCTACGGCTGAGTGCCTTTCATCCCTACAAAAACAGGTCACCTCTCTAGCCAAGGTAACTCTCCAAAGCCCCCGAGCTTTAGACCTTCTTACCGCAGAGAAGGGAAGCACATGCATCTTCCTCAGGGAAGAATGTTGTTATTCAATGAATCAGGCTTAGTTGAAACTAACATCATCAAACTCACTGATCTGGCCTCTAGCCTCCAGGCCACGTTCGACTCTAACCCCTTTTCTTCCTTTTTCCACAATTTCTCCTAACCTGGATATGGCCTGTCGTAGAACCCCTAACTATTATCTACCCTGCATTATTCAAATTAGTAAAATTTCTAACCAAGCTTTTAACCAGCCTTTACTTAGAAATTACCAGCTGCTGGCCACGGAAAACCCTTCCTGCTCCTCAACAGAACGCCTGACATCTTGCCGAAATGGATCTAAGTCACCGGTGGCACTTGTTCCTGACCACTCTAGCTGCAGATGCATGGATGATCTTCCCCACAACCTCTGACACCCATTGGACACAGCAGATGGTTGACCTATGGCTCCAAGGAGCTTTCATGGATTTCTCTCCCCTTGAAATCACCCTGCTGACCACTCTCCTTTAGGGTATGAGGGGGGTTTCTTTCTCCTCCCTGTTTCCTCCTCCCATGATGCCCCCCTTCAGCAGGAAGT
>NW_007838882.1:0-724 GCF_000696425.1 Galeopterus variegatus
CCTTCTTCAAAAACCCCTCAGTAAATCTGAGTCTGGGACATGTTTTTAGCCTGGCCATTCATACTCAGGTTTACTGGGGAGATGGGGCAGCCTAACATCTCTTCTCAGGTCACTGATGTTCCTGAATAAAGGTGACTTCATTTTCACCAGCTCTTGACTTTCAGGTTGTTTGTTTTTGTCTGGGGCAGGCAGTTGGACTTGGCTTCAGTAATAAGATTTTGGCAAGCCTCAGCCAGGAGCTGAACGCTCAGGTTCTATAACAGATTTTGGTGAGCCAAGCCAGGGGTTTTGTACGGGGCAGGCAGCCAGACTCAGGTTTGGTAACAAGAATAGTATAAGTAAAGTTACCATATAATTTATTATCCAAACGAGGACACTTTTGATAATAAAATATCTGAGACTGTAAGAGGCAACAAGGACTGTTTTGGGTGCATTAGGACAATATGGTCACTGTAAGTATAGACTATTTTCACCAACTCATTTGTTTATTTAACAAAAAATGATTGATTACTTACTGTGTACCAGGCTCTGGACCAGTGTAGAGACAGAGATAACTTTGAGGAACTCAATGAACAACAAGGGAGATTCACAGACCAATAAAGAGTAGCAGCTACCAATTATTGAACGTGTATATGTTCCAGGTACTCTGTTAGAAATTAAGCATACACTATGCAATTTTATGTTAAATAATTTCATAAAATATTACTATTATTATTCCCATTTT
>NW_007838883.1:0-724 GCF_000696425.1 Galeopterus variegatus
CATCTGAGAATTTAAAATAATAATGATCATAACAATAATAATAATTATAATAATAACAATAATAAATATATTTTTTAAAAAATTGAGTAATAGTCTTTTGACAAGTTGAAGAATATGGTCTAATAACCATCAAGTCAACTGCCTAATTCTGTGTCACTTGGTAACAGCTAGGGCCAGTACAGCCACACCCTCTTCAATGAACTTGTAAGGAGTAAGTGAATAGTCGCAAAAAGACTCCGAGCTGGTTTTGAGGTAAATTTGAACACTGTAGAGTTTATCTATAGGTTGAAGCTGAATTTTCTATGCAGAAATAAAAAGAGAGTGGTATGTTTCCTGACTATAAAATTACGAGTAATTTTGATAAAAATGTATACATAGGGCTGGCCCGGTGGCGCACTGCTACAGTGCGCTGCTTGGGAGTGTGGCAGCGCTCCCGCTGAGGGTGCGGATCCCACATACAGACCGGTTCCTGCTCACTGGCTGAGCGAGGTGCGGGCGCAGCACCGAGGGTTGCGATCCCATTGCCGGTCCCGGTCTGGTACGGGCGCGACACTGAGGGTTGTGATCAATTGCCGGACACGAAAAAAGACAAAAAGGAAAAAAGAAAAAAAAATGTATACATAATAAATAACATGATGACCCGTAAACTAATCACATTGAAAAACTATATTCTCCCATAGATAATGCTATTGTTTAAATATTTTTGAATCAACTTGTTTCACTT
>NW_007838884.1:0-724 GCF_000696425.1 Galeopterus variegatus
AAAGCGAAGAAGCTGGTTCTGGAGACTGGAACCTCTGCCACTCTACTGACCACCAGAGGTGGGGGGCCCTGGAAGACATGCACGCACACACAGCTTGCTCGCTCTCTTTTTCCAGCCCAGGCCAGTCCTGGGCTCTGCCTTCTCACCCTCTTAGGTATCATCCCTGTGGCATTTGTGTTTATTTGTCTTGCATGTATTTAACATCTGCCTTTCCTGCTGCACTCTAGACTCCGGAAGGTCTGGGACAGTCTGCACACGGGGCTTGTGCCCTGCAGCAGGTGGTGCAGGGCGGCTCCCTTGCTGTGTCCTGATCCCCTCCACCCTGCCTGAGCCGACCTCAGCCCCAGGGTGCTGAGTCAGGAGCAGCAGGTAGATTGTGGCCTCTGAGGAGTCTCAGGGCCCAGGGGGTTCTTCTGGAAGATGCTGCAGTTCTATGTCATCATCATTATCATCAGACACTAAGCAACTGCCCCTAGAGCAAGCACAGGCCATTCCAGCCTCTCCGGCTCTCCTGCCACACTTGACTTCAGTGAGTCACCCCTCCCCGGCATGAAACATTAATCGGGGATTAGCTTCTGGCTGCTCATCCTCCCTCCAGGAGCACTGCCCAGAAGCTGTGATGAGGGCAGGAGGAAGGCAGGGGGCCTGGAAGGGAACAGCTGAGTTTGGGGCATTGGCCATGGCCAAATTGTGCAGATTAAAGGACCTGCGGCTGGAAGGGGCC
>NW_007838885.1:0-724 GCF_000696425.1 Galeopterus variegatus
GCTTTCTTTTGCATTAGTGAACAATTTCTAGTATAATATTTAAATTCCTTTAATTTTTTTTTGCTGTATTTTAAACATTTATTCTATTAGTGGATACTCTAGTGCTTACCAAATACTTATTAACTTATCAGAATCTACTTCAGAATCATACTAACTTAGTTTCAGTGGAATATGGAGAGGTTATCTATATAGCTCTATTCCCACTTTCCCCTTTTGTGCTGTTATTGTTATACATGTTATGTCTAAAGTGTTACAAATACAACAAGATGTTGTTATGATTATTTTATACAATATTATGTTTTTAAAAGAAGCCGAGAGGAGAAAGGAGACCCAGTATATATATATATATATATATATATATATATATATATTTAAAGAGTTTTTTATATTAACCTTCTTATTTGCCATTTCTGGCTCTCTTTGTTTCTGTTGCTGTGAGTTACCATTCAGAGTCATTTTATTACTCCAATACAGCTTTGTTCCCACCCATCTCCTCTGTGCTATTATTGACAAATAAATTGCTATATGACATAGGCCCAACATTTTTAAATCAGTTAGGAGAAGAAAGGAGAAGAAATATGCAATTTACTTTTTTTATAATTACATAATTACCTTTACCGTGTTCTTTGATTTTTTGTGTGTGGATAAATATTACCTTCTTGCGTAACTTGCCTTCAGCCTGAAGGACTTCTTTTAGTATGTCTTGTAAGGAAAGTCTGCTAGC
>NW_007838886.1:0-724 GCF_000696425.1 Galeopterus variegatus
AAAAAAAAGTCACAAAACTGACATAGATGAGAGAATTAGTATAAAAGGACATTAAAAGTTACTATATATCATATGTTAAAGAAGGTAAAAAGATGATAGAGACCTAGAAGATTATATAGAAAAGTAGATTTTTAAAGTACTTTTTGAGATAATTGTAGATTTCCATACAGTTGTAAGAAATAACACAGAGAGATCTATGTAACATTTATCCAATTAACCCAAATAGTAACATATTGTAAAACTACAAGAACATATCACAACCAGGATACTGAGATTAATGCAGTCAGGATACTGACATTTCTAAAACCACAATTCTTCATGTTGACCTGTATACGTATGTCTAGTTCCTCTCCCACTCCCACCCCTTTTTAAACCCTGACAACTACAAATCTATTCTCCATTTTTATAATCTTGTTATATCAAAAATGTTCTATGAATGGAATCATTTAGTTTAAACTTTTAGGATTGGCTTTTCTCACTCAGAATAATTATCTAGAGATTCATCCACAGTTTTGCTCGTATCAGTAGCTCACTCCTTTTCACTGCTAAGTAGTATTCCATAATACAGATATAAAACAATTTGTTTAACCGCTCACCCACTGAAGAACATCTTGTTTCAAATGTTAGTCAATATGAATAAAACTGCTATAAACATTCATGGAAAGGGCCGGCCCGGTGGCGCACTGCGCTAGTGTGCCGCTTGGGAAGCGTGGAGGCGCTCCCG
>NW_007838887.1:0-724 GCF_000696425.1 Galeopterus variegatus
TGCACTCAAAAAAGGCCAGATGAGGCCAACTCAGCCTAATAATAATCAGCCTGTCAATCATTTGGCTGCATTGTGCATTAAACTGCTTTTCTCCACACCTTTGTTCTCGGTTAGAATGGGCCGTTTCTGAGCCTCCTGCACTAGACAGGAGCATAGGGTCTATTTTGCCAACCATTGCCTTGAATCAAAAAGATAATTTCTGTCCATTCAGTGCTCATGGAGGATTAAGCAACTGCAAAATGACTGTAATGAGAACTATTTTGCTCAAGTGAATGGTACTTTGTTTAAAGACTGGCCTCGTTGCCTTTAATCTCATTCTCTCTAACTCTTTCTCTCTGTTTCATGTATGTGCATGCACACACACACACACACACACACACACACACAACCGCCCAAGCTAGTTTTATATGCATCACTCTTTCTGCAACTTAAAGTTTAATCTCAAATAGCAAAATACTATATTACATAATCAAAAACCAAACATGACTCTAAAGTCAGAGTTTGAAGATCATTCCCCATAGTTAAAATATAAGTCAAGCTAATGAGTGTTTCCTGAGCACCTATCTGTTACACAGCACCAGTGCTCCTGGGGAGACCAGAAGAACAAAAGGCTTGTCCTTAAGGAGCCTAAAAGCTCATGGGAAATATAAAGCTAACATGCCTGTGTTATGTATTTGCTATCTTGTATTTTGCTCATTATTTAAGGCAAGTTATTTGGTAGAGA
>NW_007838888.1:0-724 GCF_000696425.1 Galeopterus variegatus
CCTGCCTTTGTAACATATTTTAGTTAGATGAGGTTAGTTAGTATCGTAAGGATAGACTTAATGGATAGAGCTTGTTCTGTGTTCATTGATTCTTTCACTGATCCATGGAATGTTATTGAGACACACAGTAAGGCAAAGTCTGTGGTGAGAACTAAGGAGACAAGGTGAGCCAAATGTAGTCCCTTGAGAGAGGCAGCAAAGTTCAATAGCAATAGAAGTTATATGCAAGGTATTATAGGAACCAAGGAAAAGGGTGCTTCTCTCAGGTTTGGGAGTGGGACTAGAGTTCACGATCGTAACGTGGAGCCCATAAGAGAAGTCAGAAAGTTAGCCAGAGAATGGCTGGAAATGTACAAGGGTGGGGTAGGTGGCAATCTAAAAATATAACTACTGGATTCTTTACTCAGAAGCATAACATTCTCCTTTCAACTTCTCCCAGCCATGGAGCAATAACAGAGTTTAAGGCAGCTTCAAACCAGAAAGTCTCCAATGGATTAAAGACAGTTCAAATTCCCAGCACTGTGGAGTTCATGCAACAACTCAGAAAACTCACGCTCCTGTTGATGTTATATTTTCCACAGTACCTTTGCCCCAGAAGTATTTCCAGCGTATCATCTCCCCCCACCCCCCGTAGTTTCTTTTTTCTGGGAAAATGCTCTGCCCGATTAAAGATGAGCAGCATAGGAATGTAAAATAGCACAGCCACACTGAAAAACAGTTTGGC
>NW_007838890.1:0-724 GCF_000696425.1 Galeopterus variegatus
TGAGGGATGTTTGACTCTGTTAGTCCCAGCTCTTTCATTTTCTTCCCTCTGTCCTACATTGACAGCCATGCCGTAGCACTATTCCTGCAAACAGCCTGTAGACCTGTATGTGTTTCCCACGCTGAAACCCTTTCTCTGGACTCTAATCCCTTTCAAACTACCGACACAGCCATCCTTGTCCCTTCACCATCGCTGAACTTCTTGAAAGAATTCTTTACTGATTTTACTTTTCTCACATATTACATATTCCTTAACTTACGGAAATTGCTTCAACTCAAAGTCACCAGTGACCTCCTTGCTAAATCTGGTATTCTCTCCTCAGCCTTAATTCTATGTGTCCTCTCTGCAAAATTTGACACTGTGGAGCACACCATCCTGCCTGGAGCTGATGTCTTCCTGAGCCTCCACTTTCCCAGCTCTCATCTTACCTCTCCAACTGCTCTTTCTCAGTCCCCGTGTTGTTTCCTACTGAATATTGGTGTCACCTAACTTCTGTCCTTGTGTCTACCTCTCTCCTCCTTCACCATAGTCTGAGGCTGAAAATGACTCACGTGGCTGAAGCCTTCTGGATTTGATTCCTAGGGCTGCCATGACAAATTACCACAAACTAGGTGGCTTAAAATAACAGAAATTTACGGGCCGGCCCGGTGGTGCACTGGAGATTGCGCCGCTTGGGAGCGCAGTGGTGCTCCCACCGAGGGTTCGGATCCCATGTGGAGACCGG
>NW_007838891.1:0-724 GCF_000696425.1 Galeopterus variegatus
TATTACCTACAAAGCTTTCCATTTTAAGATCAAACTATTGCCTTCCTTAAAATTTTTATTTGCAAGTTTTTCCCATAAACTTAGAGATTCAGGAAAAAATAACTGCAGAAGGGCTATCATCAAAACCATTTAAAGCTTACAGTTCAAAATACTGTTGTATCATACATCACCTTGGTTCAAAGCCTGTTTTGCAATCTGCACCTCCTAACAGCAGTTTGCAAAGCCAATTAGGTATTAGCACAGATATTCTCCAAAGGAGAGACATAAACACTGTTTCTATGGCCATAGGAAGCTGCCTCCTAAGGAATGAATAAAACTGCAGGAGACATTTCAGGAACGCACTGATAGAGGGATAAGCATTAAGTGTTTATGTCTTTGCTGAATGCAATGACTGAAAACCAGTGGAATGGAAGGGGCCAGACTCAGGAGCTTTTATGTTGGCCAGGGGCCAGAGGTAGAAGGAACCCAGGATATAGAATAGGAAGGCCTGTGCAACCTTGGGGTTTGCACTTGCGCTCAGTGCAGCAAAGACTGCCTTGCAGTGAGGTTTCCTCTAAGAAACAGAGACAGAGCATCTATCATAAGAGCACTCAACACTTACTAGGCATGCAGTACTACTGGCTCTTATTTTCTCACCTCCTTGTTAAGAGGTGAATCAGAGGCCATGAACATTTACGCATATTAGAAGATCCCAGGGCACTTTTCTAAGCCAGAGGTTGTTACT
>NW_007838892.1:0-724 GCF_000696425.1 Galeopterus variegatus
CCAGTGGAGCAAGCCCACCACCCCTCAGGAGGGGGCACTAGATACAAGTCATTGGACCATTAGGTTATGTTTAGGGTTTCATTACACAGATGATTGTGTGAAGAGGGAACTGACCCTATACAAGTTTCTATTCCTGTTACTGCTGACAGGGTGAGCTTAACTTGCTGTTGCCACCGACAGTTGAAGGAATCGGTGGTGGTGTTGATTTTCCCTCGGAAGGCTATTCCTTCATAATAAGGGGGTACTGTATTATAGCAAAGCCAACAGGAGCGGGTTGCATTGGGGTTAGTTTTATTTAACACCTTGAAAGTTTCGGTGACCAGTCGAACTATTCCTGGCTGGGGATCTTTTGGGGGCCTTTGTTTAAGAAAGCCGGTTACATTTGTTTTAGTTACCCCTATTTTTATGGCAGGGGTACTGTGATTTGGTTGGGCCCCTCGGGGTGGGGGTGCAGCCCGTGGTCTGTTGGGGGCCAGAATTGTATTTGGACCTATGGCTGTATATTGACTCTCGGCTTTGAATTTTACAGTAAATAATAACCCATCATCATTAAAATCTTTATAAAACCGTAGCCCCCATGTAAATCCTTTATCCCAGCCCACAGCTTGTTTTCCTTTAGATGTAAATGAGATTTTTAAGGGATGGCACCACCCTGAGCAGACCCCCACCGCACTTTTCCATTCAGCTGGATGGGAGTAGTTGGCAACCACAGTTATATAGTCCC
>NW_007838893.1:0-724 GCF_000696425.1 Galeopterus variegatus
AGAGAAGACTGAAATTACTAAAATCAGAAATTAAGCAGGGGCATTATTACATTGTCCTTATAGTTTTTTGTGTTGATAAGATTTAGTTTTCTCTTTCTCATATTCATTTTTGTTCTACCAGTGGGTTTTGTTCTTTCATGTGTTATTTGTGGTAGTGATTATCATTTTTCAGATTCCAGATGCAGGACTTCCTTGAGGATTTCTTGTAAGGCTGGTTGTGAGGTGGTGAACTCCTGCAGTTTTTGTTTGTCTGGAAAATATACTGTTTTCCCTTCATTTCTGAAGGATAGCCTTGCTGGGTGTAGTATTCTTGGCTGGGAGGTTTTTTCTTTTAGTATTTTGAATATATCATCCCATTTTCTTCTGATGAATAGAGTTTCTGTTGAGAAGTCTGCTGTTAGTCTGATAGGGGCTCCCTTATATGTGACTTGATGCTTTTCTCTGCTTCTTTTAAGATTTTCTCTTTGTCTTTGAGCTTTGCCAATTTGACTATAATATGTCTTGGAGAGGATCTTTTTGGGTTGAATCTGTTTGGGGATCTTTGAATCTCCTCAATCTGAAGGTCTGTGACTCTCCTTATACCTAAGAGGTTTTCCATTACTCTTTCATTGAATAGCTTTTCAGTGCCTTTTCCTTTCTCCTCACCTTCTGGAATACCCATGATTTGAATGTTTGCATGTTTAAGGCTGTCTGCTAGCTCTCTTAGATTTTCTTCATTTAAAAA
>NW_007838894.1:0-724 GCF_000696425.1 Galeopterus variegatus
GCAAATACTGACCATGGATAATGTCAGTTCCTGGAAAGTAATAGTTTAATGTGATTCTCGAGCATCCTAGACTTCAAGCAACAAAACCTAGTAATTTTGTTCTCTTTCTCCTTAGTTTATTTCTCACTCTGATTTGACACTCATGACATTTTCTTTGGTTGTTTGTAAAACTGAAGAGTAGGAATCAGGGAATTTTGCCACAGCAAAGTGCACTATAAATATGTACAGTGGATAATTGTTATATTTTGTCTGAGAATGATGTGGTAGTTTTCAGTGAGTATAGACATTTACAAGTAACTGAGCTTAAATCTTTTTACAACCTGAATACACATAGAGAAAGAATTTCCTTCAGTTTTTTCCCTGCTTTCATGTTTCCTCCCCTTCCTTTCTTTCCAGAAATTTCCCTTTGCTAAAAGAAGATCATTACTAGCAGAGAGATATGACATCTAGAACCTGGGTTTCCTGACTGTCTTCTCACCAATGCTTCTGTCAGTGACTGGTCTCCTTAGAATAGCCCAACCAAAGGCACATTCAGCTAAACAGAAAATTCTTTTTCAGATGGAAAAATAAGAAAATACAATTTTTGAAACTGAAAGCAAGAGTTTGATTTAGTATCATTTTGTATATGTATCATTTTTATTCTCAATTACTCTCAATGTTAATAGCATTCATCTTTATTCCCTTCTAAAGGGCAGTTGGCTCTTTTAATTATCTTGAAGTTATA
>NW_007838895.1:0-724 GCF_000696425.1 Galeopterus variegatus
AAAACTCTTAGAGCTGGTTAATAATTTCAGTAACATTGAAGCCTACAAAAAAAAATGCCCCCGAATCAGTTGCATTTATATTCTCCAATAATGAGCTAACAGAAAGAGAAATCAAGAAAGTAAGCCCATTTATAGCAGTCACACACACACAAAAAAGTACCTAGGAATAAATTTAACCAAGGAGGTGAAAGGTCTCTATAACGAGAACTACAAACCACTATTAAAAGAAATTAAAGAAGATACAAAAAAATGGGAAGACATTCCATGCCCTTGGATCGGAAGAATTAACATTGTGAAAATGTATATACTATCCAAAGCAATCTACAGATTCAATGTAATCCCCATCAAAATACCAATGATGTTCTTCACAGATATGGAAAAAAAAATCTCAACATTCATATGGAACAACAAAAGGCCTCAAATAGCAAAAGCAATCCAGAGGGAAAAAAATAAAGCTGGAGGCATAACACTACCTGATTTCAAATTATACTACAAAGCTATAATAACCAAAACAGCATGGTACCAACATAAAAATAGACACTTGGACCAGTGGAGCAGAATAGAGAACCCAGAAATCACCCTTCAGGCTTACAATCATCTGATATTTGACAAAGGGAACAAATACATATATTGGGGAAGAGACTTCCTCTTCAATAAGTAGTTCTGGGAAAATTGGATATCCATATGCAGAAGAATGAAACTAGACATGTACCTCTCACCATAT
>NW_007838896.1:0-724 GCF_000696425.1 Galeopterus variegatus
ATGTTTAATAACTCCTTTTGACAATATACAGTCATTTAAAATCTAAAATGTTAGCAGGAAGTTTAATAAATTTTCAGCATAACTGATTAACAACTTACCAGGTGCAGTGTCATTATATATTTTTTTTAAAATCATAAATATTATTTTCTGTGATAAATGTTTTAAATTAGTTATTGCTGCTATCTATATATTTGCCTTGACATTTGAGTAATGTCCATGTAAATATTAAAAAAGAAAATAATTATTCATGTTAATATCAATTCTTATATAAACCTCATATTGCAAATCAATTTTAGCATTACTGGATATGGGACTGCATCCCATTATACAGTTATTTTTAAAGAACTGATAAGAACATGAAGGAAAGCATTGTTCACATGTATGCATACACACACCAGCATGAAATGGTAGTACTGAATAACTCATATTTATATTTTTCATTGTTTAATAAGATAATTCTGTTTTTCCTCTTCTTTGCATTCCTCTGAAAATCCTCTCCCGCCTTGTTAATTTGGTTCTTGCAAGTCTCATTTATGTTTACATTTGTTTTGTAATTTTTCCCTTGAATTTGAGAAATTCTTTACGAGTTTTCTATTATAAAATACTTTTTAATAAATTCAATAAGTTTAATAATTTTGCCTTTCTTATTTAAATTTCTAATCCACCAGATCTTTGTTTATACTGTGAGGTAGAATCCAGTTTCATTTTTTGACACAGGGATAGC
>NW_007838897.1:0-724 GCF_000696425.1 Galeopterus variegatus
AACATCACCATGATTCCAAAACCAGACAAAGATACAACAACAACAAAAAAGAAACTACAGGACAATATCCCTGATCAATATAGATGCAAAAATCCTCAATAAAATACTAGCTAACAGAATACAGCAACACATACATAAAATTTTACACCATGATCAAGTGGGATCCATCCCAGGGGATGCAGGGTGTTTCAACATACGCAAATCAGTAAATGTGATACACCATATAAATAAAATCAAGCAAAAGGACCATATGCTCATCTCTATAGATGCTGAAAAAGCAAATGAAAAATTCAACATTTGTTCATGATAAAGACTCTCTACAAATTACTTATAGATTTAAAAATATCTCAATATAATTAAAGCCATATATGATTAAGCCACAGCCAATATCATCCTGAATGGGGAAAATCTGAAAGCTTTTCCTTTAAGAACAGGAAATAGACAAGGATGCCCACTTTCACCACTCCTATTCAACATAGTGTTGGAAGTACTAGCCAGAGCAATCAGAGAAGCGAGGGAAATAAAGGGCATCCAGATTGGAAAAGAGGAAGTCAAACTGTCCCTGTTTGCAGGTGACATCATCTTATATATTGAACAGCCTAAATCCTCCACAAAAAAAGTCTTAGAGTTCATAAAAGATTTCAGTGCAGTAGCAGGATACACAATCAACACACAAAAATCAGTAGCATTTCTATACTGCCCAGTGAACATGCAGAAAAAGAAA
>NW_007838898.1:0-724 GCF_000696425.1 Galeopterus variegatus
CCATGGAGGCACTTGTCAACATTACCTACACCAAGATGTAGCACCAACATTTAAGAAAACCCTATGTATGGGGGGCGCTTTACAGGAACTGTGCAAAGCATCAGAAATAAGCACAGGTCCTGCTCTTGAGCAATGAAAAATTCCAGACCCTGAGATTAGCCTAAATATTTACCCTTTAGGCTTGCCTGTGCCTTCTCATTATACTATTGGTTAGTCATTTAATCTCTCTGTATTTTAGTTTTAGAACCTGTAAAACAGGAATCATAATATCTACCTATAGGGAATTCAGGTGGTACAGTAATCTTGGAGATAATGGTATTAATTCCAATCTGGGCGGTCCATATAAGTCTTCCTTTCTTTCCCAATTTCTTCTGCCAAGCACAGGATCAGGAAAAGCAAAGGAAAGGCCTCTGATGGAAAAGGAGTCACAGAAATTTGCCAACGCCCCAGCCCAAGCTCAACTATAGGGAGCAGACGAGACATGAGCTCCTCATCCCCCGGGACATGTGTTACCTGGGCTTAAGACATCAGGAGATTTACTCTTCTTAGGGGTGATTTTTATTCATTACATATTTTAGATACCTCAAGGCATTAGGGCTTAATTCTCCTAGTGAACCCTGGTTGAGAAAGTCTGAACCAATGATTTCAGTTTTCCATAATCCGAATTTCATGCATCTCATCTCTGACAACATTCTGTCTTTCCAGCACATTCCCTCCAGCAGTC
>NW_007838899.1:0-724 GCF_000696425.1 Galeopterus variegatus
CAAAAAGGTACAAAATTTTCTTATAGTTTTCAATCACCTCTTCAAATTTTAACATCTTATATAACCAGGGTATAATTAATTATTGAAACCGGGAGATTAACACTAAAACAATTCTAGAAACTAATCTGTAGACCTGTTCAAGCTTCCTGAGTTGTTCCACTAAGATTCCTTTTTCTCAGTGGGTCCAGTCCAGGATCCAACATTGCAGATAGTACCTTAGTCTTCTCCAATCTGACATTCTTTCAGTCTTTCTTTGCTCTTTATAACCTTGAGATTTATAGAGTAATAGCTAATTTTTTTGTAGAACGTCAATTTAAGGTTTTCTGATGTGTACACAGTCCTTATATCTTTTGAGAAATATATTCATAGTCAGTCCTAGGAATATTTGTGAAGATCATTGGGTGGAAAACATTTCTTTTTCCAAGTGCTTTGTTGAATTATATCATTACTTTCCATGTGGTAAGAATACATATTTTAGAGTTTAAAAAAAAAAGGTGGAAAATATGTTATTTTTCTTCTTTGCAGGTGTTTTGTCCAATAATGTTCTTTTAAAAGATTTATAATGAGCTTGTGTTTCAGAGCTCTGTAAGCCTCTGTGGACATAAGAATACATCTTTTCAAAAAATATTTTTTAAATCAGAAGGTATTTTCCTAAAACCATACATATTCCATGTTTTTTCCTTCTTAGTTATCAGTAGTTAGGTAGTATGAGACAACTTGAGAT
>NW_007838900.1:0-724 GCF_000696425.1 Galeopterus variegatus
CCCTCTTGCAAATCGCTGTTGGGCTCAGCACACATCTTTGAATGAACTGGAGACACATCTTTTTATAGCTGTGGTCTCTGTCAAGATCTGAAATGCTGACCCGCCGTGTCATTGAGGGGAAAGTATCTCTGGGCTGCAGGAACTGTGTGTGAGGCAGTGCTTATATTTGGGGCCTAATCGTACCCAGGTGTTTGCAGTTCCTGAGATCTTCTCTCAACTGTATAACTTATTTAAATACAATGTTTAAAATGAAATTTATGTCTTGGGCACAAAAATCTACAGTTGAGTGTTTTCAGTTTATTGTTTCCTTTATTGATTATCTTTGAAAAATAATGAAAGACAAAGCATTTAGAAAACCAATTCTAAGAAGCTATGAAATTCCCATAAGAAGATGATCTTCCACAGTAATCAATCACAGCCCCAGAGGCCCCACTCTTAGCAGTATGGAGGATAAAATTCAAGACTCCTTCTCTCATTTCATCCCCTTCAATCCCATGCCGCAGAGGTCAAAGCTCTTGACCAACTGAGAAGCTAAAAATCTGTTACATACATGATTACTTTGGTAAAGATAGCTTCAGCTTCATTACTGAAAGAAGAAATACGGTCCTTGGGTTTCCTGGTGAAGTGCAGCCCTGGGAGGGCAGCTGTGGAGGCCAATTCACTCCTAGTCCTGGGTCTAGAGCAGAATGGCTAGAACTAGAGATAAGCTAAACAACCTGGCCAC
>NW_007838901.1:0-724 GCF_000696425.1 Galeopterus variegatus
AAGTGCTATCTCATTGTGGTTTTGATTTGCATTTATCTAATACCAATGACGTTGACTATTTTTCCATGCGCTTATTGTCCATCTGTTTATATTTTTTGGAAAAATAGATATTAACATTGTTTACCCATTTTTAATAGCTGTATTATCATATTCACTATTGAATTGTCAGAGTTCAAGATGCAAGTCCCTTATTAGATTTATAATGTGCAAACTTCTTCTCACCTTCTGTAAGTTATGTTCGTACTGTGTTGATGGTATCCTTTGAAGAACCAATGTTTTTAATTGGATGATGCCCACTTACATTGAGGAGGCCACCAATTCCTGTGCTACTCTCTTACAGAAACACCCTCACAGACACATCCAGAAATAATGTTTAACCAGATATCTAGGCATCTGGTGGCCCAGTCAAATTTGACAGATAAAATTAACCACCATAGTATTGAAATCTTCAATCATTATTTTTTTAATTGTCTCCCTTAAATTCTATTATATTTTTCTTCATGTACTTTGGTGCTCTGTTGTTAAGTGCATATGTGTTTATAATCATTATATATTGTGATTAATTGATGTTTTTATCAGTACATAATGCTCTTATTTATCTCTTAAATATTTATTGTTCAAATCATATTATTGTTTGACATTAGCATAGTCACTTCAACTTTCTTTCTTTTTTTTTTTTTTTCCTTTTTGTCTTTTTTTGTGTCCGGCAACGGATCGCAACCCT
>NW_007838902.1:0-724 GCF_000696425.1 Galeopterus variegatus
GTAAGTCTCTGCCTCGCTATCCGGGCGTTTCCCTTCTCTGTGTGCACACGATGGGGCCTCCTGGAGGGTGTGTCTTTTTTTCCGAGACTCCTCCTCCTTTGCTGGATCCCTCCCCTCTCTGTGCGCTCAGTACAGGGCTGGGGCATGTCTTCTGCAATCCTCCTCTCTCAGCCCCGCCCGGCCCAAAGGGGTCTCAGGCCTCCGCCACGGACACTGTGGGCGTTCCTGTGGCCCTGGTCAAGGTCCTCTGTGGACCTCCCACCTTCCCCCCGGTATTGCGGCCCCCTGTGTGGTTGAGTTATCTCCCATGCCAGGGCGTGAGCCCCCCAGGGAGGATCCCACAGCACACAGTTCCTCTTTGAGTCCCCCCCGGCATGAGCTGGCTTGGCACCCTCAGGCCAGCTCTCCGGCAGGATCAAGCGGGCTCGCGAGCACCCCAGTCACCCCTCTCCCAACCAGAAATCAGTCTGGGATTTTTCTGAACTGAAGGCCACAGAGATGGTATCTGCCTCCTGGAAGCAGGGAGTTTACCTGGGGCCGAAGCCCCAGGTGTGGTGGAGTGACAGTCTGGCCGGGATCCTCTTCCCTGCCCTCCTGACGCTGGCTGGGGGTTCCCCACGCCACCAGCTCCACCAGAGATCCGCGGGAGGAGTGGGATTGGTGGCCGCTCCACAGGCCCCAGGGGGCCCCGTGCTGAGGCACACAAGTGGCACGGCTCAGTGAG
>NW_007838903.1:0-724 GCF_000696425.1 Galeopterus variegatus
TTATACAGTTTTACTTATAAATTATCATCAATAAAGCCAGAAAACAAAGAATTTTTTTTTTTAGTTTAAAAAGTTGTAAGGTTAGACTTGAATGTCAAACACAACAGACCAGTCTCAATAAATACTGATATTCACACACACTATGAAAGAAAACAAAAGAAAAAAATGAAGACCAAAAATGAGTTACATATTTAGATACATATTAGGGTGGTTCAACAAAACCAAAATTTAATTCCTTCAAATGAGAAATTTACTGTTAATGTTTTGGTAATATTAACTAATAAAAAAATCAGTAGGCACAAAATAATGAGTAGACTAAATGAAAACTTGGAAATCACTTTATGTCATCATTAGCAAGGTAATAAAGTTATTTTATGAAAAATTTTAGGAAAGATCATTTGAATATATAAAAGAAATAGACAAATTACTAGAAATAATATACTGTGTCAGTGCCTCTTAAATGATCATTAAGTCAATCTTCTCTTCTTGGCAGAACAGCAGGACCAGATATGCAGTGTGGGAGGATTATGTGACTGTTTCAGTAAATCAAATGTGATGGAAGTGAATTATTACATTTCCAGGTTGATTTCAAAATTCCCCATGTTAGATTATTTATGTTCTCATATAATACATCTTCATGCACTGCAGTGGCAAATCCACAGGGAAAGGAGTCCTGGTTCATTAGTAACTGATTGGAGAACTCCCTAACAACTCACAATCACCA
>NW_007838904.1:0-724 GCF_000696425.1 Galeopterus variegatus
TGCAGAAGACAAAATGAAACCAGCGATGTCTCTCATTCCACCAGGACAAGGACGTGGGTGTCGGTAGGAGCCGGCATCCAGCTCCACTTGCAGGTCGATGTCTGGAGCTGCTGGGCGGCTGCTCCGACGTCACAGGCAGAGGAATTCTGTGAACTACACACGCGGGGAGAGCCTTGGGTCAGAGAGGGGGAGAGTTCTTCACACCGACTCCTCACGCTTATGTTAGGAATGGATGTCATAGACCAGCGTTACTGCTAGAGAAATGGAAGCTGAGAAGGACTCACCTAAGCTCATGTGCTGAGTGTCAGAGCCAGAATTAGAGCCCAAGTCCTCAGACTTCCAGTCTAGGATCCTTCCTAAAATAATGCAGCTCCTCCTAACAGACATACAGCCTTTGTTAGAAAAAAAGGGAGAGAACGCAATGTTAAAGCATTCATCATTCAGAAACACAGAAACCCACTTTGTGAGGTGTTTGCATGTGCTCGGAACACACAGATGAACACAAGGCAGCCCCATCCCCCAAGCCTGCAATGGTCTGACGGGGAACTCCGTGGAGACCACTGTGTCCCACCACAACATCAAGGGATCATAAAAAGTTAACGGAATGATGTGTCCTGCACACAGCAAGGACAGAGACATTCACATCTGACATCCGCAGGGAGTTCTGCTCACACAATAACATGCTCTTGCAGGTGGATCATGATGGAGGACAGAAGTCTGACGG
>NW_007838905.1:0-724 GCF_000696425.1 Galeopterus variegatus
TCTCACTTATATGTGGGAGCTAATAAAAATAAATAAATAAATAAACAAACAAGTAAATAGGGAAAAAAAAGACACAACAATCACAATAATTCCTTGAACTTGCTAAGAGAAGAGAACACATACAGTGCTGACGGAGGTGAGGAAGGCAGAGGGGGAGGAAAGGGAGGAATTGGTATAAAGGGCATGAAAATCAAACACATTTTAAAACAATAAATTTAAAATATATATAAATTAATATATATGCTGCTTATTAAATAATCACATTTGATTAAAAATGCACATAGTATAGTTTACATGTTATAAATAATTGCCTCATTTCATTCTGTTTCTATTATTTAAACTACCACAGCATTTACCGAAAGTGCTGGTGCACAATACCTAGAAGAGATAAAGTATTTCATCTTTACACCATAAACCCTGAATTTTTTATACATTGGAGTGGTAAAAAATATTATTAAAATGCAGCAAATGGTGCATCCAAAACATAGAGCAATCTGAAAAAGAAACATGTATTTTAGTGACATTCAGAACAAAGATGATTGGACCATTATTACCACAGTAAACATCAAAGTTTTGCACTTCTTTTGAAAGATTTTAATAATAAAATCAAGGACTTGACATATGTTAGTCAGAGCAAGAACACTTTGGCTCGGAGTGCTGGAGAATCACTAAAGTGAAAACACAAAGAAATAAACCACTTTCCAAAAAATAAAGATTTTTTTTT
>NW_007838906.1:0-724 GCF_000696425.1 Galeopterus variegatus
CTTCTGGCTGGATGTTGCAGCAGCATGCTGGAGCTTGAAATGCCGCAGTTAGTCACATCCAAGGAACTGCGTCCCTCTTCATACCTGTCATTATGTGGTAATGCTCCTGGACATGAGGCACCTGCAATGAGAGCTAGTGAGTTATTTTTTGATCATTGTGTAATTATCCCATTACCAACACACGCTGAAAATCAAGACTAACCGGAGAAAGAAAGACTCTTTGTCCCTCCTGTTACACACGCATTACTAAAATCCTTACTACAGATTCATCACCAACAGACATATATGCCCCTCAGCACCTGTTAGCAGTCAGACCAAGGTGATAATTTTCATATAACTACCAAACAGCAATAAAAATTTGTCCCTAGGGGGCCGGCCCGGTGGCGCACTGGAGAGTGCGCCGCTTGGGAGCGTGGCGGCACTTCCGCCGAGGGTTCGGATCCCATGTGGAGACCGGTTCCCGCTCACTGGCTGCGGGCGCAACACCGAGGGTTGCGATCCCGTTGCCGGTCCCCGGTACGGGCGCGACACCGAGGGTTGCGATCCCGTTACTGGTCAGTAAAAAAGATAAAAAGGGAAAAAAAAAAATTTGTCCCTAGGGCTGGCTGGTTAGCTCAGTTGATTAGAGCACGATGCTGATAACACCGCGGTCCATGCTTTGATACCTGTACTGGCCAGCTGCCAAAAAAAAAAAAAAAGAAAGAAAATTGCCTGGCCTCAAGGG
>NW_007838907.1:0-724 GCF_000696425.1 Galeopterus variegatus
TTGTGCTTGGTCAGGAAGTGGTCAGCATCCTGTTGAGAGCCCTTGGGAATGTCTCTATGTTCCTTATTCTCCATAGGTGCAAGTGTTAGGGTTCTCTGTGACTCAACCATTCTGCCTGGACTCCTACTGATAGAATGTGTGGAGGCAGAGCAAGGGCAAAATTTTTAAGAAACTCTCATTAGGGACAGCAAATAGGGTCTTCTCGTGGGTCCATAGTTCTCCTCGGAGCATCTTCTTCCAGGATGCACTCTGTTGATCCTCACCCCAGGCCTTCTTTGGCTGGTACCAAGAGGGGGAAAGAAAGTAATATGTTTGTCCCCCTTATTCTGATACCACAGATTCTGATATTTGCTCATGCCCATGAGCAGTGCTGAGCTGAACCATGTTAGGTTAGAACCAGAGGCAAAAAGAAAATGTAGTAATACTAATCATGCCTTTATTTAAAATTTTTGATATTTTGTTCATCATGGATTTTTATTAATATTGATTTTCAAAAATGTTGCATTAAAATCAATCTTGTGTATGAAAAAAATAATCAAACCATACAGAAGGATACAAATAAAACTTAAAATCTTATATTTTTTCCTCACCCAAGCTTCCTTCCTCAGAGGTGAATATCTAACAGTTTTAGTGTAAGATTGATTTCTCTGTCCAGTTTTGGAATTAACTTTTGATTAAGTCCTTCCTTCCTTTTTTTTTTTTTTTTTTTTTTTTTTTTTTTTTT
>NW_007838908.1:0-724 GCF_000696425.1 Galeopterus variegatus
CTAACTGGTGTGAGGTGATATCTCAATGTGGTTTTGATTTGCATTTCCCTGCTGCTTACTGATGTTGAACATTCGTTTTTTCATGTGTAGGTTGGCCATGTGTGTGTCTTCCTTTGAAAAATGCCTATTCAGCTCCTTTGCCCATTTTTTAGTTGGATTTTTTTGTTTGTTTGTTTGTGTTTGTGTGTCTTCCTTTGAAAAATGCCTATTCAGCTCCTTTGCCCATTTTTTAGTTGGAGTTTTTTGTTTGTTTGTTTGTGTTTATTGTTGTTTGAGTTCCTTGTGTATCCTAGATATTAATCCCTTGTGGGATTCGTAGTTTGTGAATATTTTCTCCCATTCTGTCGGTTGTCTTTTCACTCTGTTAATTGTTTCTTTTGCTGTGCAGAAGCTTTTTAGTCCATTTCTATTTTTATATTTTTATAAATATTCTGATCCAAGGTAGGTCTCATATCCACAAATGCTTGTTTGAATATAATTAATTCTGTTTGAACTGTTCACTTAGTTCCTTTCTGCTTTACGGTTGTTTGCTTTGTGTGAAGTTTTGTTTCCTCATCTTTTTTTAAGAATGTTTTTATACAGAATTTTTTTCTTCCTTTTGTATATTTGTATAATATTGGTTTGTTTTACAAAAATCCTACATTAACCACGCCATTTTTTGTTGGTAAAGCAAAGTGCAGGCCTTTAAGCCCTTTTCTTTGCTTGTTTTGGTGGCAGAGGGAGA
>NW_007838909.1:0-337 GCF_000696425.1 Galeopterus variegatus
TCTAATAAACATCTACATGCATGTTTGTAACAATGATAGAGCAATTTGTCCTTCATCTGGACTCTAAAGTTGAAAAGAACTGTGGTTATCAGTCTTTCATTACAAAACTTACCAAGAAGAAAGGCCTGAGAATAAAAGTCATCAGGTCATTGTTGTTCCAGTAATATCCCTTCTGATTTCATGACTGATGTTTATTTTGTTAAAGTTGAATAAATGTTATATCTTATCTTAATGCAATTTTTAGAAATTGCCCAATTTTGTATTCTAAAGACAGACATAGACATCCATATTTTTTCATTGCAACTATGTATGCCACTTTTTTTTTTTTTTTTTTTTT
>NW_007838909.1:5859-6583 GCF_000696425.1 Galeopterus variegatus
TTGGTCCCTGGCATGAACCTATCGATCTGAAGTATGTTCTTTTCTCTACAACTACCTTGCTGTCATTTTGAAGGAACATTTGCTCTCATTATTTTGCCTTAGGATTATCTCAACCCCCTTGCTCTGAGACACAATGTAATAGCTAAGGAACATGACCATTTCACAATCCATAGAACTTCATACAAGTCCACATTATTGAACATATGGTGTTAATTGTATTTGGAGAGAAGGAAGAAGCAGATGTCTTAGATGCATTCAAAAAGCTAGAAGATAAACTCCATGAGAACAGAGGAGGTTGCTATATATGAACTTTCTGGGGATCAAGTGATCTGGTGATGTCAGAATATCATTTCCAATGGTAAGGGGACATCGTTGCCTCTTGTGTCTCTTACTTTTATGCAATGGTCTCTTGACCTGAGAGTCAACATGTACCACATTTAGGTGAGAAGCTCCGTTACATTTACCAGATGACCCTCAAGGCTGTCAACTGTGGGTTTGACCCAGGGCCAGAAAATTATCTGCAGCTAGTTTTGACCAAAGTGCAAGCCTCCCTTCTATTCAGCTCTTATGATCCAGCTGATTATATGACAGATCAAAATGCTGAATAAAGACTGCATAAAGTTTACAAGATTATGGGGCAAAGCTATGCTTTCTTGGGCATGTATTTATTTCCCTTTTGAGACAAAGTTCTGACTCTGTTAGAGGCCCCGTGTATGACCATGCA
>NW_007838910.1:0-724 GCF_000696425.1 Galeopterus variegatus
CCTGTGGAGCAACCAAGCTGTGTTAGTTTTCTAGGGTTGCCATAACATATTGCCACAAACTGGATGGCTTAAAACAACAGAAATTAATTCTCTCTAAGTTCTGGAGACTAGAAGTCCTAAGTCAAGGTGTTAGCAGGGCCGTGCACCCTCCAAAGGCTCTGGGGAAGAATCCTTCCTTGTCTCTTCCTAGCTTTTTGTGGGTTGCTGGCAACCCTTGATTTTCCCTGGGTTATAGCTTTATCACTCCTCCAGCCCTGCCTCCATCTTCACATTCTCTGTACATGTCTCCTTTGAGTCTCTGTGTCCAGATTTTCCTCCTCTTATAAGGACACCAGTCTGTTGGATTTAGGGCTCACTCTAATCCAGTACAAGTTCATCTTAACTTGATTACATTTGCAAAGACCCTATTTCCAAAAGAGGTCACAGGCACAGGTATTGGGGGTCAGGACTTGCACATATCTCCGGGAGACACAATTCAACCCATTCACAAGCGGTATCAGTTTTCATCTTTCTGTCCTTCTTGACCTCTAGACTCTGAAGAGCCTCTATCAGAAGCCTCACTGAAAACCAGATGCCATGGGATTTCATGCTCCCACCCCCCGAGACCAGTCAACCTGATCTAGTAACCCAGTCTAGAGCAGCGGTTGCCAGCAGGAGCTCTGTGTGGCTGCCCTCTCCCTTTCCAGTTTTTGGAGATTCTTACAGGATCTCCCTCTGGCAGAGG
>NW_007838911.1:0-724 GCF_000696425.1 Galeopterus variegatus
GCAAATTGGAGAGAAACAGTGTGGCATGAAGTCCACTGTCACTGGACATATTCAGGCAGGGTTGCTTGGCCACCTTGCAAGACTGCTGAAGGGGATAATCTCCATAGTGGGTCAGCTCCTTTTGTTGCTGAGGTTCTCTGGCTTTTAACAAGTGGCAGAGAGAGTGGGCAGGTTGAGACCGATACCACAGAGGAGTTGCATCATCTTGAATACAGGTCTGGAAATACACTGTTGGCAGAAGCATGAGGAGCCAAAGGGGTCACAGGTGTATGACAGAAGGTCGCAGCTGGTTGAGCTAGTGAGGATGAGGGGACGGAGGAAGGCAGATGCTGGTGAGGCCATGATGGAAGAGCAGATCCAACTGGCTGAGAACTCACAGAGGGAAAGGGAGAGGATGGCTGGGTCATTCCAGGAATGGGAGGAGAGACTCGTGTGGGCGAACAAAAGACAGGGAAGATGGACACTCCTGTCTCTGCCAAGTTCACTGGGCTGTGGGATGGAGCTCCTGGTTTATGATTCAATTGCACACATCTTTGCAGAGGCTGTAAAAGCTGTTCAAGGCATCCCTGCGAGGGCACACACACAGCCCACCCAGTCCTGGTACATAGAGCTCAGCCCTGTAAGGGGTGGTGGTCCATATACTCTAAGCCAGAAGACAATACGGTTTCAGAGGCCAAGCCCAAAAGTCCCAAGGCTGTCATGGATCCAGGCCTAAACTGAAGAC
>NW_007838912.1:0-724 GCF_000696425.1 Galeopterus variegatus
TATCCCAATAGCCTCTTTAAAAAAATAGAAGGGTCAGCCTGTGGCTCACTTGGGAGAGCGTTGAGCTGACAACACCAAGTCAAGGGTTAAGGTCCCCTTACCGGTCACCTTTAAAAAAAAAAAAAAGAAAGAAATTGACAAGCTGGAACTAAAAAAATTACGGCCATGGCAGGCATCTAGAGTAACCACACAACTTTGAAAAAGTAGAACCTTCTCTTATGCAGGTCATTTGGATGTTTAACTACATTTTGTACTGAAATTTATAAAGTTTTGCTCTTTGCATTTCAGGATATAACGTACCTGGCACTGCGCTGTGGACAGTGGGAGGCAGAGGTGCCATCAACCGTGTTGTGGGGGAAGCAGCAACAGAAGTCTCAGTGGCTGGACACTGGTGTCATTTTCCACTCCCAGCGCGCACTGCCGTGGGTCAGGGGCTCCCCTGGGAGTTCTCAGACCGTCGGTGACTCGGGGCTTGAGGTTGCCTCCTTACTACCATGCTGCCGTCTTAAACATGTGCCTACGACAGTCTCCACGGAAAGGGAAGTGGGGGCTGGAGGTTGTGCGAGGTGTTCTCACGCAGGTCACCATCTCCACGTGCGTTCCATCCACCAAAACTCACAGGGCCCCTAATGTAAGGGCGGGGAGGGCTGGGAGATGTGTCTTCCTGTGTCCCAGAGGGGGAGGTGTGCAAACACCAGCGTGGGGTCTTCCCGGATCCTGGGGA
>NW_007838913.1:0-724 GCF_000696425.1 Galeopterus variegatus
CTGTCAGCAGGGTGGGGATAGGTCACCAGACAATGAAACTCTGCACTCCTAGCTTGGTGGACGGGCCTTGAAGGTCACCCCTTCATTTCCTTTTATCCACCAGCCCAGACAGTCACTCAGATTGAAGCAGGATGTGCCCACGGTTGAAAAGTACAGGATATAAAAGAAGTGTGTTGATTCTCCTTGTCATGAGTTTTAGATTCTGCATGTGTCCTGCTCTGCAGATTCTGACAAAGGGGAGAAGGTAGCATCGCCAGTGTGGGGAATTTCTGGGCTGCAGAAATTATATCTTTTCTCATTCTGAAAAGAATAAACCTTAAAGCTTTACAACCTTGAAGCTTTAAACAGGTTAGCGAATGTATTTGCCATGTGCCAGGTTGGGAGTTCTACAACTTTGTACAGGAATGCCAGGGAATCTTCTGGGTGACTTATGACACTGCATGATGAGATGGCACCAGCACGCTAAGACTGGAGAGAAGGGAATTTAGGGGAAGAAGGGATAGCAAGACAAGTTCAAAGGCCCCGAGGTCAGAGCAAGCTTGGCTTGTTTGGAGAATAGAGAATATATTACCATTATCATGTGGGCATGGGGCGTAGGTACATTCATCCTCATTTGAGAGATGGGGAAACTGAGGCCCAAGAAAGTTAAGCAGATAATCCTCGTCCCACCATAGGAGAAGGGAAAACTGGGATTTGCAGGAAGTGTTGCTGGACGCCAGTCTGT
>NW_007838914.1:0-724 GCF_000696425.1 Galeopterus variegatus
GAAATATTCTCAGAGCTACTACTCACACCCCTAAGACTGACACATGTACTTCTGTTTGAGACACATGACTTAGAAGATTTTAAACCAACACAGGGACAGATAACCTGTGTCCTCTCCCTAGTTGTGAGCGGTGGCCTCTCCACTTTCATGTACCAGTTGATATAATTATCAATTATTATTTGATATATGCAAAGATCACTTGGTGGCTTGTGACTTTCAAAATGCTGAGTACCAAAGATATCCTTTGCTTACTCTAAATTTGTTATTCATTTATCAATGCTCTTTTTATAGAATTGTCAAGTTTGGGTTCTAAATCACTTTAGAACATCTGAGACCTTAAACTCATGATCTAACAAAATGACGTGTGGTGGTTATTAATAGCTGTAGAGCTTTTGATATTGAAGTTCAGCTCTCTTTTATTATTACTTTTTCCTGGAAAACCTCTTAAGAATTTTAAAAAGCAACTGGTGCATATAGAAAGCATAGCAGGGCGGGAGAGGGGTAAGATGGGGGCAGGAGGATGCAGGTGTGAAGTGTGAGTGCAGGTTGTGGCCCAGAGCACTTTTCCTGTGCCGCACCTGTCTCAGGCAAAGCAAAACCATCAGAGGATGGCCCAGTGCCACTTTAAGATGAGTGAGTCATTGTCCTGAGCCTGGTAGGCCAATTGTCTTCTACTTTACCCTTAAAAATATGCCCAATCCAAGCAAATCATTGGGGCGGTCAA
>NW_007838915.1:0-724 GCF_000696425.1 Galeopterus variegatus
ATGTAACCTTGAGTGAATCTTGGGGGTTGGGAGGGTAGAGAAAGTGGGAGTTAAAATATCAGTATTAATGAAGATTACTAACATTTCATGAGGTAGATATGCATAGGTGTTGGAATTAGTTCTTTTTCTTGTCATCCTTGCTGTTTTAGAGAAGGTGGTTATAAATAAGAACTTGCTGGAGAAAGCAGATGGTTAGTGTATTAGTCCATTTCCATTGCTTATAAAAAATGCTTATAACTGGGTAATCTATAAAGAAAACGAAACTTATTGCTTACAGTTTTTGAGGCTGGGAAGTACAAAGTCCATCTGGTGGTGGAGACAGTGTCCGAGAGGTCTTACATTGCAAGATGGTGGAAGCAGAGCGAGCAGAGAGAGAGAGACAGACTGACTCTCCTCTTCTTTTAAAGCCCTCAGACCCACACTCCTGAACACTATTTTTAATCCATTCACTACTGCAAGGTCCAACAATCCAATCACCCCTTCAAGGCTCCACCTTTCGATTACGATAATAGGATTTACCACCTTCTTAACAGTCCCAGTGAGGGCTAAGTTTCTAATACATTAACCTTGGGGGAAACAATTCAAATTTAGTGAGTTTTGGGGGACATAATTCAATCCACTACAGTTAGTGAAAGATAAAATTTAGGATACACACACATACACACACACATAGACACATATCATATACCCTTTGTAATTTAAAAGACAAACCTGCATTGGAATA
>NW_007838916.1:0-724 GCF_000696425.1 Galeopterus variegatus
ACAACTCCCTTGGGGTCCGCTACTGAGAGAGAGATAGGCCATAGCAACAATTAAAAAAAAATCATTTTGATATGGCCTTGGTAACAATTGGTTACTATATAGAGTATATTTTATTTCCACAGTGCTGTTCGACAGCAAAAGTGTGAATCAGAAAATTATGTTTTTACCATTGTAGCCCTCTTTAAGGTTTTTTTTTTTTCCTTGGTAGTAAGAGACACACATAGCATAAAATTTACCATCTTAACCATTTCTGTTTTATTTTTTCTTCTTTGAAGACACGGGGTCTCTCTATGTTGCCCACGCGTGCAGTGACTATTCACAGGTGCAGTCCCACTACTGATCAGCACGGCAGTTTTGACATGGTCCGTTTCTGGCATGGACTGGTTCACCCCTCTTGAAGCAACCTGGCGGTCTCTCTCTCTGGAGAGATCACCCTATTGATGCCGAACTTAGTGCGGACACCTGATGGGTGTAGCACACTACAGCCTAGAACTCCTGGACAAGCAACCCTCCAGCCTCAGCCTTCTTAGTAGCTGAGAGTGTACAGTTTAGTAGTGTTAAGTATATTCACATTATGGTGCAACCAATCTCCAGAGTTTTTCCTCTTGCAAAACTCAAACTCTGTACACATTAAGCAAAAGCTCTCTCGTTCTTCCTGCCTTAAGCCTCGTGCAACCACTGTTCTTCCTGTCTCTATAAATTTGACTATTCTAGCAACCTCAGA
>NW_007838917.1:0-724 GCF_000696425.1 Galeopterus variegatus
AGAAAAACAATCAGACGCTGGTGAGCAAAAATAAAGAAAATAAATTAGAAATAAGGAACTGCATGTCAACTCTGAGAGGATAATCACTGTCTTGTGAAATTATCTCCTTCCCATGAGGCTGGATCACCCACAACTCGTCATTACTCACTAATTTCTCACCCCCTTTGTTATCCAAAGTAACTGAATGGAATTTTCATATCTACTACTGAGAATTCTTAAATCCTGCTCTTTCTGGGCAGAGATAAGCAAAGGAGGTGATTGAAGAGAATGAGCAATAACTCAGAACATTGTCAAGAGGTACCACCAGAAATAAATTAGCATCTTGTTGTGGTGCTTATTAACACTGCATCTTGAGTATGGTCCAAGAGAGGCCTCTGCTGGTAAGACAGGATACAGGAAGAGGCTGCAGCACTCCTAAGCGTGTGAACCGCCCCAGTTCCTGAAGAGACCTGTTTATAGTGATCCATCAAGCATCGATGATTTTACAGCCCTGGAAACACCTTCTGGCAACACATGACTATGTCCTTCTCGTGGGGCTTCCATGTCACATCTCATCTGAATTTTCAGCAAGCCTATGAGGCAAGGCAGTTGTTATGTGCCCGTGTTAGCACTGAGAAGATTAAGGTTTACAGGAGTTGGAGAAGTTGGAGAAGTTGAGCAGAGTTCAATGACCCTTTGCTCGAATTCTCACCACAGTTTGCTGGCTGCTCATGTGATAAGTGGA
>NW_007838918.1:0-724 GCF_000696425.1 Galeopterus variegatus
TTCCCCTATGTTTTCTTTAAGTAGTTTTATTGTTTCAGTATGTATATTTAATTCTTTAATCCATTTTGAGTTGACTTCAGTATATGGTGAGAGGTACAGGTCTAGTTTCATTCTCCTACATATGCATATCCAGTTTTCACAGCACCATTTGTTGACAGGGCAGTCTCTCCCCCAGGATATAGACTTGCTGACTTTGTCAAAGATCAGATGGCTATAGGCATTGGGGTAATTTCTGGGTTCTCTATTCTATTCTATTGATCCATGTGTCTGTTTTTATGCCAGTACCGTGCTGTTTTGGCTATTATAGCTTTGTAATGTAGTTTAAAGTCAGGTAGTATTATCTCTCCAGCTTTCTTTTTTCTTTTTTTTTTTGTTGCTCAGGATTGCTTTGGCTGTGTGGGGTCTTTTGTTATTCCATATAAATATCTGGATAGCTTTTTCCATCTCTGAGAAAAATATCATTGGAATTTTGATGGGGATTGCATTGAATCTTAGATCACTTTGGGTAGTATAGACATTTTCACAATGTTAATTCTTCTGATCCAAGAGCATGGGATATTTTTCCATCTTCTTGTGTCCTTTTTAATTTCTCTCAATAGTGGTTTGTAGTTCTCTTTGTAGAGATTTTTCACATCCCGTGTCAGCTTTATTCCTAAGTATTTGATTTTTTTGGTGACTATTGTAAATGGGCTAGCTTTCTTGATTTCTTTTTCTGCATGTTCAC
>NW_007838919.1:0-724 GCF_000696425.1 Galeopterus variegatus
CACACCCCTGACCACCATTATTAATCCATTCATTACAGCACAGTCCTACAATCTAATCACCCCTTCAAGGCCCCACCTTTCAGTCATCACAATAGGATTTCCCATCCTCTTTACACTGTCACAGTGGGGACCAAACCTCCAACACGTTAAACTTTGGGGAGACACAATTTAAGCTTCAATGAGTTTGGGAGGGACATTCAATCCACAGCATGAATGATGTTTGAACTGGATCTTTAGTGATGAGTAGATTTTCATAAGATAGGAAAGAGAAAGGGCCTCCTAGGCAGAGGGTGAAGCATAGCAAAGGCATTTAGACATGACTGTGAGGCACTCAGAGAGTACTGAGTAGTTTGGGGTGAATGCAGATCGATCAGGATACAAGGTAGGAAGAGGGAAGAGTAGCTGGAAAGTAGGTTGGTGTTTCAGTTAGATATTGCTGTGTACGAATCACCCTAAATGGAGTGGCTTAAACAATAAGCATTTATTATTACCTATGAGTGGTACAGGCCAGCTGGGAGGTGGGCCAGACTTGGCTGATTTCAGCTGGGATTGTTCATAAACATCCAGTGATCTGGTGGGTAGACTGGGGGCTGGCTTGCCTAGGATGACCTCACCTCCACATGTGCTTGTTGGCTGGATGTTGGAATGGGTAAATAGGGCCATGTGTCTCTCATTATTTAATAATTTAGCCTGGGTTTGTTCACAGGGCAGTGGCAGGGTTCTA
>NW_007838920.1:0-724 GCF_000696425.1 Galeopterus variegatus
AGAGGCTCCAGAGAGCTGCTTTGTCCTTCTTCCATGTGGGGACACATAGAAGATGTTCTCTGTGAGTAATGGGCCCTCACCATACACTGAGTCTGCTGGCACCTTGATCTTGAACTTCCCAGTCTCCAGAACTGTGGAAAATACATTATTTTATTAGTAGTAGTTTTAAATTGAAACATAATTAGTAATACATATTTGTGGGGTACAGAGTTAAATATCAATGAAATTTATATTATTTTTAAATTAATCAGTACAAGGTATTATATTATAGCATCCCAAAAGGATTAAGACATTAAGAAAGACACAAGGCCATGATATAAATAAGAATTATGGCTTATACCTTAGTATAAACTAGAACAATATTCAAATCATGTGTGTGGAGGCTCTTGGCCTAAGTGGGTATTTTACCCTGCACTGAGTATAATTTGTGCTCATATTACCTATGAAAGACAAGGTATTGATGCTATTGTTGTGTATGATGATGTCTTACAGTTAAATTTTCAAGAAGGGAAAGTTAGTACCTATAAAAAAAAGTGCTTAGAAGATGGAGAGAATACAGATGAGCTTTATTTTTCCAACTTATATAAATGTCCTATTTTTTTTTTTTTTCCTTTTCCAAGTCAATTTGAAACCACTTTCTGGGTGGGATCAGTCTTCTCATAGTAATCATAGGTGTTTAGTTATACTGCTATTTTAACTTTCATTTTACTTAATCTGGGGAAAG
>NW_007838921.1:0-724 GCF_000696425.1 Galeopterus variegatus
ACAACATCAAAATACGAAAATATAAGCCTGAACTAGACGAAGGCTACTTGCAACACACACACCTGATAAAAGATTAGTGTCCAGAATATACTAAGAACTTGTAAAAATCAATAAAGAAAGAAAGGGAGGGAGTGAGGGAGACAGAACAACAGAACATGAACAAAAGACACAAACAAGTATTTCACAGAAGAGAAAACAGAGATGGCAAGTAATCCATAAAAAGATGTTCAAGTTCATTAGTAATTAGGGGAATGCAAATTCAGATCACACCTTGAAACCATTCTACCCACTTGATTAGCAAAAACTAAGAAATCTGATATCACAAAGTTGGTGCAGATGTGGATAAGGGACATTATCATTGACTAACATTGATACATTGCTGGTGTATCAATTGTTAGAACCACTTTGGAAAACAATTTGGCACTATTTTATGAAGTTGAACATTCACAGAATATCTATCCCTAGGTAAGTACCCTAGAGAAATCCTTAAATATAAATACCAAGCCTGTTCAAAATAGTAGAAACAGGCAAAACAAAAAACTAAATAATTGAAATGTTCATCAACAGGAAATAAAGTGTACCTACATAGATCAACATGAATGAATCTTAGAAACACACTGGGTGAAAAAAAGCAAGTCACAGAAGACTAAAAACAATATAATACCATTTTTAAAGATCAAAAACAGGTAAAACAAAATAATCTTTTTTAGAATACATACAAAAT
>NW_007838922.1:0-724 GCF_000696425.1 Galeopterus variegatus
GGGTCTCCACGCTTCATACGACCAGGCATAGTCCAAAGGCCTGAGGGCAGGGAGTGGGAGGGCATGCCTGAAAGTGCCCTTTCTCCTGCTAACCAGGGGCCTCGAGAGGGTGAAATCCACACAGGCTAGAATGCAGCTGACATGTTGAAAGAAAATGCCAGCTCCCTTAATGAAAACAAACTCAAGGCAGGGCAGCAGGAATGCATAATCCCTACTCTGTCCCAGGACTTGCCCTTGAGAGGTTGTCACCAAGGTGGCCTTGGGGGTGCTGGTCATCTCTTAACACTCTGGTCCAGGAGGTGGCACAACCCTGCCTCTGCAAAACTGAACCTGAGCCAAAGCATTCAAATAGGACTTGATGGGAGGTGCAGGGGTAACAAAGGCCAAGTGCATGCTGTGAGATGGGTGCTGGACAGTCAGACCTCCAAGCTATGCTCCCCCACTCATTCCACACGGAGGGCACCACCTTACCAGGGGCACACCCCTGCTCCCAGGTCGGGGCCCAAGAGATGAGAGGCCCTCTCTCAACTGTCTAAGGCTGGTCTTCTGAGCTCTGGTTTCCAGTACAGATTTGACCTTTCCCCAGTGCCTGCGATGGGCTCCTCCGCTTAATGGAGGTGTAGTTCCCTAGCAGATGTGAGCTGGCTCCCACTCGAGCCCCAGCAGACCTGAGAGAATCCAGCAGTCACCCGATGTCCACATCAGCTACACACTTACACTGTTC
>NW_007838923.1:0-724 GCF_000696425.1 Galeopterus variegatus
CGACACTGAGGGTTGCGATCCGTTGCCGGACACGGAAAAAGACAAAAAAAAAAAAAATACATAAACACATACGTCTAGGGGCACGGGTATGCCCTTTTTCCTTAGGCACCAATATGGCTCAATACTGCGCTAGTAGGAAGAAAACCCAGGAGTGTGTCAGAGCCTGCTTGGTTTCACTCCTGGGAGTCAGTTGTGCACAAATCTCAACTCACTGATATTGGTAGTTTAAAATCGATTGTCATGGGAGTATTTACACCACGGGAATTGGCGATCAGTTTCGAATTGATTGGCAAGGCAAATAAGGGCCTTGCCTTTCTGGGGAACTGGTTGTTAAACATTTATCAGCACATCACTGGAGGAATCTCAGTCTCCAAAGGAAAATCTGGGTGTTATTACCAGAAGAATGGTTTCCGGAAAGGCAAAATAGCAGCTGTCCACCATGGTAGGTTTTTTTGTAAACACAAAGGAGGGCTTGAGTTGGGCTTTTCATGCTAGCTAAAATAGCCACTGTGTATTGAGCACTTACTATGCACCAGGCAGTGTGCCAAGTACTTTATGCATGGCTGGCCAGTACAGGGATTGAACCTTGGACCTTGGTGTTATCAGCACCACACTCTAACCAACTGAGCTAACTGGTCGGCCTTACTCTTTTATTTAAGAGATGTTTGAGAGGCAATGGGTTAAAAACACAGGTTCTGGAGCCAGACTACCAGGTTCAAACCCC
>NW_007838924.1:0-724 GCF_000696425.1 Galeopterus variegatus
TGTCTTTTTTCGTGTCCGGCAACGGATCGCAACCCTCAGTGTCACACCCGTACCGGACCGGCAATGGGATCGCAACCCTTGGTGTTGCTCCCGCCCCTCGCTCAGCCAGTGAGAGGCCGGTCTGTATGTGGGATCCGAACCCTCGGCGGGAGCGCCGCCGCACTCCCAAGCGGCGCACTGTAGCTGTGCGCCACCGGGCAGGCCCAGCGGGAGTGCTTTTAAGCTGTGTTCTCAGCCCCCGTTTTGGGGACACGGGAACTGAGGACTGGAGAGCAGCCGATGCCTACCTGGGGGGCCGCGGATCTCCGGGTTCTTCTGAGCCATCCCCTGCGTGTGCAGACCCGCCCCGAGCTGTGGCGCCATCGCAGCCCCAGGCAAGCCCCCTCCCTTGTTGACTTAATTTTCTAAAGCACCTCCAGATCATTTCCAGAATATCAGTATTTATTTATATTCCTATCAATAGTATATGAAGATTTCTTTTTCCTATATCTCTGACAATCTGATGCCTATAAGAGGTAGCTAATGGTTTAAAGTTGTGTTTTTCTGCTTATTAGTGAGTCTGTATGTCTTTCTGTACCTGTGCAGTGGAGGCTGTGATGTGTTGCCCAGGTCCTCCTTCTGGAATGGACTTGTTCCTCCAGTAGCTGGGAATGCTCCTGGCCAATGGCTCTCAGCTATCAGCACTCCAGGAATTACCCCTGGGGGAAGGGAGCTGTCAGGTCCA
>NW_007838925.1:0-724 GCF_000696425.1 Galeopterus variegatus
GCCCTGCAGGCATCCTCCTGGGCAGGCTCACCCTCACCAAGCCCTGGACTTCTTGGGCCACTTCAGTGGGCCTCACGCTTGACTTCCCCATAGCAATATCCCAGGATCCCACAATTATCACTGGAACCCTTGTCCTTTGGCGTCCCTGCTCACATCCTGGCTTAACATGTCCTGGGGCAGTTTCCACTGTAACTACAGAGGTTATGGAGTGCAGGTCCCTTTGCGTGGGGGAGTGGCATGTTCTACCTCCTGCCAGGCCTCTGATGATGCCAGGGGCCCTGGAGACTGCTCAGGCCAGGTGTGGGTCTCTCAGCCCTGCAGGACTCCACGGACCATCTCCGAGTCCTGAATGCCACCACAGTGGAGCTGCGGGAGGGGCAGCAGGACCTGGAGCTGGCCATCCAGGTGCAGCAGGAACACCTCCTGACCCTGCTGCAGGAGCCCAGGTGCCGGGGGAACTGTGCAGGGGCACTGAGCTGGGCCCGTGTCCTGGAGCTGGGTGCCGACTTCAGCCAGGTGCAGGCCCAGGGCTGAGGCCTTTTGGAGCTAAGGGCCACTCTTCCTGCTTCCCAGGAATCCCCAGGCATCTGAGCAGCCCAGGTGTTTCCTGAGGCAGACTCCAGACCCTTCGCTGGCTGGTCCCCCCTTTCTCCATCCTCCCAGGATTAAGAGGGTCATCGTGGCAATGGGGCAGGTGCTCTCCGCAGGCCAGGCACTGTGCTGT
>NW_007838926.1:0-724 GCF_000696425.1 Galeopterus variegatus
GGCCGGCCCATACATTGGGATTTTTAAAAACAGATTAGAATTAAATATTTGAGCATAATTTCAGTAAGAAAATATAATTCTTTGATTATCTGCCTCCAATAATTTTACAAGGATAGAAAATTTAGCTAAGAAATTATTATGTTAATAATTCAAGTTAACAATAAAAATCCAAGTTAACAATAGAAAAAATATAGTGTTTACCAATTTTTTAAAAGTACTGATCTATTTTGGTTGTTCTCCCAAAAGAAAGATGTTAGGAAAAAAACAACTTAAAATTGCTATTATTAGCAAAAAAGTTTTTCTCACCAGTTTCATTGGCTGGATGATGGTCAAAAGAATGAGAGCTTTAGGTCAGTTTTCAAATCCTCGATCTCTCACTTACTTCCCTCCTAGGAGGTCTTTTAACTTAAAATTTGTGATAATATTCTATACTCTCAAAGTTTATGTAAGACACTGATGTGACATAATAATAACAGGAGAAATGGTGTACGGGGAGAGGGGCGGTATGGAAACTATCTGGACTTTCTACTCAATTTCTCTGTAAACCTAAAAAAGTTTATGTAAGAATATGAGATAAGGTGATGTTGGGCCTTAAAAACTAACACCATCTTAAGTGACATTACATGGCGAAGCCATTATGGGCCCACAAGGGCGTATTAATGTGGCAGCCTAAGATAGCGCCGGGAGGAAGTAGGGTGGGAGTATCCGCGGGAACCTTTCCTTA
>NW_007838927.1:0-724 GCF_000696425.1 Galeopterus variegatus
TAGGATACATTATAATTATATGAGAGGGATTTATTAGGGAAATTAGCTCATGTGACTATGAGGAAAAGTTCGACGATAGGCCGTCTATAAACTTGATGCCAGGAGGGTGGCTCAGTCCAATTCCAAAGGTCTCAAAAGAGGGGAAGCTGATGGTGTCCTTGGTGGAAGTTCAGCATTCCTTCATCTAACCAAGTTGACACCTAGAATTAACCTTCACAAAGACAGAATCTCAAATAAGTTGAAACCTGATTAGACCAATGACTAGTAAGGTGATTGAATCAGTAATCAAAAATCTCCCAGTTGTTTGTTCTAAAATGCTGAGAAGGAAGAAGCTCAAACATCCTAGTCACAGAAAAAACATAAATTATTTCTATGATAAATATGCCATTTAAGAAAACATAAATTATTTCTTTTATAAATATGCTACTTACCCTGATTTGATTATCACATATTATGTACATGTATTGAAATGTAACTCTGTACCCCATAAATATGTACTCGATAAAAAGACATTAATTTAAAAAATCTTTCAACAAAAAAAAAGCCATGAACTTGATAGCTTCACTGGTGAATTCTACCAAACACTTAAAGTACTAACACAAATCCTTCTAAAACTTTTCCAAAAAATTGACTAGGATGGAACACTTCCTAACTTATTTTATAAGGCCAGTTTTGTCTTGATACCAAAGTTAGACAAAGATACTATAATAAAATAAAACTAAAG
>NW_007838928.1:0-724 GCF_000696425.1 Galeopterus variegatus
ATTGCTCAATTACAATTTCTTCTTTCTGTTTGGACCAACTAGGTTGTTCATATTTTTTCTACATAATGGCCTATATTCATTTGTAATTTTACATTTAATGACCATGTATATATTCTTTTCATTGTAGAAATTCTCAAGCATATTCGACAGTAGAGAGAATACACCTGAGACTCAGAATCAGCAGTCATCAATACATGGCCACTCTGGTTCCATCTGTGCTTGTACTTAACACCTTCTCTGCTACTGGAATAATGTGAAACAATCCTAGACATCATACCACTTAACCTTAAATATTTTAGTACCTGTTTCTAAGAGAAATAAGCATAAACCAAGTACACCTATCCTACGTTTAAATAATTTACTCCTTAATATAATCAGATGTCCAGTTACATTTCACATTTACTGACTCATTGGAAGACTTATATATGTATAAAAAAATTAACCAGGTTCAAAATAAATCTAATCATGGCCATTACTTTTTATGTCCATTAATTTACACGTTCTTAACCCCCACATCACACATACATACATTACAACTTTTTGCTTCTACTTAATTTTAAAACAAACATAATACCAAAACTAAACAGGTCTTCTGTTTCATCCGGTTTCACATGGTCTGGATTTTGCAGATCATTGCCTTTTTAATGAGTGTCTAGGTATGAGAATAAAAATAATAGAAAAGGAAGCAAAGACCCTAAACGTCCTCAAACTACTAGTACTGTGG
>NW_007838929.1:0-724 GCF_000696425.1 Galeopterus variegatus
AATGAGATCATATTGGAGTAGGGTGGTTCCCAGACCTAATATGGCTGGTATCCCTATAAAAAGGAAAAATCTGGACACTAACATGAGCACAGAGTGAGTGCCATGTGAACATGAAGGCAGAGATGGGGATGAAGTATCTATAAGCCAAAGAAAAACAAAGATTGCCAAAATCCACCAGAAAATAGTAGAGGGGGCATGGTGCAGATTTTCCCTTACAGCCAATGATGTAGCCAACACTGCCAAAACTTTAGTCTGGAACATTTAGCCTCCAGGACAATAAATTCCTATTGTTTAAACCACCCAATTTGTGTTAGATTTTTTATGGAAGCATTAGCAAACTAAAACAGTTACACACACACACACGCACACGCGCGCACACACACGCACACACCCTAATGAAAAAAGTAATAGTGTGCTTCAAAATAGGTTAAAAAAAAAAGCAGCAAGACAGCACATCTGCAAAGATTTAACTTGGGTTCCTCTCAGTGTATAGTAACATAACAAAATTGAAAACTGATTTTGATTCCAATAACATTCTCCAATTGAGCATCCACATTGTCATAACATAAATGAGGTGGAATCATCTAGGCTCCCAGCCAAATAAACCCCTGAAAAATAAACAATTTTTATGGGATAGCTGTGCTCCTGAACCCAGATCCAGTAGTTTTTCATTTGTCCAAATCTGACTGTAGTCATCACAATGATGAGCTTGGTAAGACTCTCA
>NW_007838930.1:0-724 GCF_000696425.1 Galeopterus variegatus
GCTGTCAGACCAATTACTCTCCTACTGGCACAGTATGTAATCTCTGTTTACCAATCTATTTTCTACACTTGTTATTGTCAGACTTTATTTTTTCAAAACTAATTGCTTTTATATTGCACATCATTGTGATATTACTTTGCATTTCCCTATTTCTAGTAGAATTGAGCAGGTTTCTCTATGTTTATTTTACATTTGCCAATCAGAGGAAAGCGTTATCAATGACTTACTCATATTTCTATTTTTTTAATTGCAACAATTTTCTTTACATATTTGTATAGAAATTGTTTTTGAGAATCTTTATAGCAAATATCCCTTCCAAGTTTATGGTATGTCTATTGCTGTTGTTTATAGTGTTTTTTTAAGATTTTCAGTCTTTGTTCTAATGTAGGAGAAATAAAGTTGCCGGGGACCAGCCCCAGTACAAAGATTGTAGGGTCCCCCACTGATAAGCCCCCAAAAGGGAGGAAAGGCAGCATCGGCGATGGACAGCAAACACACAGACGCAAGGGATCTGCTGAATGCTGACACTTTATTGAAGCATGCACACACCTTTTATACCTTTTCTTAGAGGTAACATAATCATTGAAATAATCATTGAACAATATCATAATATTTTTTATGAGTGACAAATGTTCCAAGAAAATTGACATTACAGTTTGTTCCCAGAAGAAATCATTACAATGTTCTTTTCTTTGAGTAAAATAAAACGTTTACAAGAAACCCA
>NW_007838931.1:0-724 GCF_000696425.1 Galeopterus variegatus
GCGGGAGCGCTGCCGCACTCCCAAGCGGCGCACTCTCCAGTGCGCCACTGGGCCGGCCCTCATTCATATTCTTAAATGGATCTCTTTCAAGTTTGGCAGCAGTGCTCAAATGTATTTTGTTGCAGTAATGAAATATTTTGCATAAGTGGGAAAGTTACTATGTTGTCTGCCTGAGATTTTACCCCAACTGCAATCATTTTGAAAATATTGACAATTTCCAACATTTACAGTAATCAGGCTCCATGAAGCTATGACCTACACAAAATTTAACTTGATGATACTCTTTGAAAACTCTTTTCAGTGGTGACTGAAGCTCTGATATGTATGAAACATATGGAAGGTTGTTCTACTAAAAATAAATGGTCAATTTAAACTTTTACTTTGGAAAAGTTGTATTTGAAATAACTAAATAAAATAATTTGTTCTATGGAGAATCTCAGAAATCCCTACTTTCTACAGTCTCCATCAGTAGCAGAAACTCAGAATTGGTAGAGAAGGTCATTGAGTGAGAGCAGAGAAGGGAGCTTCAATCGCTCTTGTGGCTGAGGGCCTGATATTGGGTAGAATCTGAATGTTTGTTGCAAACAGATTTTATGTAGCTCCTGCCTTTGGGGGTCATTCTATACATGAGCCAAACATTTTCCTAGATCTTGGTACTTTTGTCAAGGACCCTAAAATTGTTCAGTTTGTACCTTACATGCTCTAAGCCCAGCTTCTACTCTCA
>NW_007838932.1:0-724 GCF_000696425.1 Galeopterus variegatus
CTGCATCTTTCTATCACCGTGACTCAGCATGACAGCCTCCCAAGAATGATGGCATCTGCTCTGTTCTGCCTTCCAAATCTCACACAAGTTTCTCTTTTGGCCAACCTAATGCAGAGCAGGGGGGAAGAGGAAATTCTGGGAAAAGTAGTTGGCATAACATGACCCAGAGCATGACCAATGCTATGCATTAGTACTATTGATGTGGTGATGTGTAGGCTAAAAATGGATGGGAGGAGGAGAAAGGAGACCACCACAGTATTGCAGGAGGTTATAATAAGGATCTGACCAAGGGCAGTAGCAGTAGAAATGAAGAGCTCCTAGAATAGGACAGATGAAGGAGACTAGGAAGTAGGAGTTAGCTCTGGGGCTTTGAACTTCTGTAATACGAATGTGTTGGTCCATTAAGAATATGGACCTCATGAATGGCTGTTGATTAGGAATAGAAATAAACTTGGTTTTAGATGTGTGGAGGTGCTACACAACTAGTAAAATATGCATAATAAATATCTGAAAAGAAATGACTGAAACACTAGAGACAGAGATTTCAGGGTCATTCACTTAGAAATGACGATTAGAGTCAGTGTCAGTTTAGAACATGTAGTGAAAAAAGGAAGTCTGTAGTACAACCTTCTGACGACGCAGAGACTGGTGAAGTTAAACGCCGTCTCCAGGGCAGGGCAGGGCACGTTTCAGCCCTGGACACAAAGACTGGGATTCTCAGCAC
>NW_007838933.1:0-724 GCF_000696425.1 Galeopterus variegatus
TGGCACATAAGTAAACTCTGTCTGCCCTCAAGAATCTCTCCTTTTCAACAGGGAGTGACTAAATACATTCAAAACAGGTTAATGAGTGTAGTAATAGAAATATATGTAAGATACAGGTAGCCCAGATGGGGAATGTTTTTTTCCACTTGGGGAGAGCAGGGAAAGTTTCACAGATGATTTAAAGAAGGGTTTGAAGAATCTGTACATCTCTGGGTTATAGTATAAGAACACATCGGACATGGGAATGACATGTGCAAATGCACAGTTGTGTGAATAAGTGTGGCATGTTTTGGTGAACTGTAAGTGGTTCAGTATTGCTTACATGTGAATAAGGGTGAGGGTGGAGGTAGGGCTGGAAAAGCAGGAAGAGACCAAATAATGAAAGGTTTTATGGGCCATGCTGAGGAACTTGGAGGACTCTATCCTATAACGCAAGGGAAGCCTCTGGAAGATTTTAAGGACAGAAGTCCTGTAATCAAATTAGTATTTCAGCATGGTGACTCTCAGACCAGACCAGAATGTTGACTAGAGGAGGACAGAACTGGACGCAGGTAGATCAGCCAGGTGATGGTATTATATTAATCAGTTCAAGAGATGATAATACTGTGAACTAAAGCATTGGAAGGGACTAGGGAGGGACAGATTCAGACACATGTATTGCGATAGTGAATTTTATGTGTTAACTTGAAGGGCCATGGAGTGCCCAGATAGTGGGTCAAACATC
>NW_007838934.1:0-724 GCF_000696425.1 Galeopterus variegatus
CTGCTTGACCCCAGTCACTCTCTTACACTTGGAGGAAATGCAGTCACCTTGCACACACTTGTATTAGTGGGCTGCATTGCCCCAAGTTTCTGTGACTGATAAACAGCTCTTACTTATACCCAGGTAAAATAAGAACTAGGGACACTGTATTCCCATTCTCCAAGAGAAAGCAACACATTTGTCAGATAATGGAACCTGACCACAAAAGTAAAAATTATTGTGTTTTTCCATTTTATTCCACCACCCCTCACTGAAAGTTCGCCAGGGCTCAAACCCCACAACATTTCATGTGTATGAAGGCCAAGAGCACATACAATGAAAACCCAGCAAAGAATAAAAGTCCTTAAAGGGTATTAGTAAGCTGAGGAATGATGAGCGAACCAAAATTCTAAAGGTGATATTTCTCAATAAAGTAGAACTGATGAAGGAGTCAAAGAAAACATTAATGTAACATGAGCAAGGACCGTCAAAGACTTATAGCTAGAAAGTCTTTTATAACTAAATTATGATTAACAAATTATAAAATAAAATATTGGAACTGAAAGAGAAAAGGCCACATATGACTCAAACTTGTATTTGTAATGATAAGATCAAGTAGAAGGAATAACTTAGAACAAAGAGAAAAAACACAAGAATAAAAATCTTAAGGGAAAGATAGAGGAACTGGAAAACAGATCCCAGAGATCTAACATGCCAATGGTAACTTATTTGAGAAGAAGAAAAA
>NW_007838935.1:0-724 GCF_000696425.1 Galeopterus variegatus
TAAGGGCCAGCCCGTGGCTCACTTGGTAGAGTGCGGTGCTAATAACACCAAGGCCCCGGGTTCAGATCCCACATAGGGATGGCCGGTTCGCTCACTGGCTGATCGTGGTGCTGACAACACCAAGTCAAGGGTTAAGATCCCCTTACCGGTCATCTTTTGAAAAAAAAAAAAAAAGACATTTGGTATACTAAGAAACCATAAGGAAATTAATTAGATAATATTGGTGTCATACTAAGTAAGTATTTATTATTATTTTTATTAATATTGTTTTTAATTGACAAATCATGATTGTACGAGGACACTCCAAAAAGTTTGTGGAAGAGACCACCTACAGAATGGGAAAAAATATTTGCAAACTGTGCATCTGAGAAGGGATTACTATACAGAATATGCAAGGAACTCACACAATTCAATAGTAAAAAAAAAAAAACCCAATTAAAAAATGAGTAAGGGAGCTTAATAGATATTTCTCAAAGGAAGACATGCAAATGGCCAACAGGTATATGAAAAAATGCTCAACATCACTAACCATCAGGAAAATGCAAAACAAAACCACATTGAGGGCTGGCCCGTGGCTCACTCGGGAGAGTGTGGTGCTGATAACACCAAGGCCATGGGTTTGGATCCTATATGGGGATGGCCGTTTAGCTCACTGGCTGAGCATGGTACTGACAGCACCAAGTCAAGGGTTAAGATCCCCTTACCGGTCATCTTTAAAAAAAAA
>NW_007838936.1:0-724 GCF_000696425.1 Galeopterus variegatus
CCTTCTCCCTTTATGTACACGAAAGGGATGAACAAGCCCTGGGTGTGTTGGGACAAACGTACGGCCCCTCTTTCACCCCAGTAGCATCCAAACAACTAGATCCTACTGTCCGGGGCTGGGCTCCCTGCCTTCATGCCCTGGCTGCTGGACATCTACTGCAAAAGGAGGCTTGTAAATTAACATTTGGCACGCCCTTAACCATGCTTTTGCCTCACCATCTAAAAGACCTCCTCACCTACAAGGCTTAACACTCCCTTCCCCCATCCAGGCTTTTAGGCTTACTTTCCTCTTTCCTAGAAAATCCTGATATTTCCTTTCTCCCTTGCTCGCCTCTAAACCCTGCTACCCTTCTCCCTATACCCTATCCGCCCAACACCCCAATCCATAACTGTTTAGAAGCCCTCCAAAATTTCATTCCTTGTCACTCCTCTATCTCCGAGGGCCCCCTACCCAAGGCCAACTACACATGGTTCACTGATGGATCCTCATTCAGAGTTAACTACGAACATCATGCAGGCTATGCTGTGGTCTCTCTAGACTCAATTATAGAGGCTCAGCCATTACCGTCCGGTACCACTAACCAACAGGCTGAACTCATTGCAGCCACTCGGGCCTTTATAATTGCAGAAGGTAAATCCCTTAATCTATACACAGATTCGAAGAATGTTTTCCACATACTCATATCCCATGCAGCAATTTGGAAAGAAAGAGGATTACTCAATAC
>NW_007838937.1:0-724 GCF_000696425.1 Galeopterus variegatus
TAATTATGACTGATCACATTAAAACAATTCATGTAACTGTCCCTTCCTTGTGGCACCATGGTTTGTTGTTTAAAATTTTTTGTTATCTATAATTTTAATAAATTCCTCAGAAGAATATTATCTTTAACTTTTTAAAGCAAAAATTTAAAAGCTTTAAGGAGGACGCATTATTAAATTATAAGTAGTAAATGCAAGGAGTTAAATTATATTTCACTTATTCATTCATTCGCTTTGCAAATATTTGCAAATATTTATTGAGTGTCTCCTATATTTCAAGTCTCTAACATAGGAGGTGAGAAACAGGGATGAAAAAAACAGCCTTCTCTCTTGAGTGATACTCTCCAAGCAAATGAGACAGGGAATAAACAAGTGAAAATTAAGATAATTTTAGGTATTGTGATACACATATCTATTTGGTTATATTGTATAGCCCACCTAATTTTTTCTTTATTTTTCTCTACATTTTCTTAATTCAACCCTATCATAGCTGTAATTCATCTATTATGTTAAAAATGAATTTCATTGTTATACTTCCCATTTCATTGTCAGTGAGTTATAAAAAGTCATTGATTTGCATTTCTGTAGATATTAACTTTTACAAAAAATAATTTTCAATGCATTTTCTTTTTTCTCTTTATTCCTTTTTCTCAAAGATTTTTGGCAAAACAAAATTTCATTATGGAGATAACTTCAAGGAAGTCTCTCCTTTACAATTCCAGAATGA
>NW_007838938.1:0-724 GCF_000696425.1 Galeopterus variegatus
AAGAATCCAAAGCAGATTCTCCATTAGAGGTGGGTATAAAATGTTTATCTTGTTTTTTTTTGTTTGTTTGTTTTGGTTTTTTTTTTTTGTAAAATGGCCTTTAAAAATCCAAAGCCATACCTTAAAATGAGCCACTTCACTTTCATTTTGGAAGACACAGGACATTACAAACAACACAATGCTTAAATCAAGCTTCGTTTCCAAGATGTATAACTGTTTTAGAAATACAAAATGTCAATATGGTTTAGCAATTTATGTTTCTAGATTAGAACTGGCATCTTTATGTCTTACATCCTTGGATAAATCATATCACTACCAAAACTAGAGTTTTGCTAACTAAGACTGTTTATTTCATAGTTTCATTTTTACGGTATTATCTGAAATAAAAATTGCATGCTTCACAGGATAACCTGTGAAAGAAAACCTGATAAATAAATACCCGACGTCAAAATGATGTCCTTTTTTGATAATATAATTATAGATAACAAATTTTCTCAGAAATATAACCTATTAAATCTGGTAAATACAGGCATATATATACATAGAAGCATAATATGTAATCAGTGTAGTAATGGAACATGTTTAGATAAACCATGTATCTTAGAGTAAGTTAAATCTGTCAACATTTTTCTGATTTGATAGGACAAAACCTCTATAATATTATCAAGGGATAAATAAAACCTAGGAAAGAAATATTTACTTCCTGGTTTGCCCTTAGTTCAAC
>NW_007838939.1:0-724 GCF_000696425.1 Galeopterus variegatus
GCGCCGCCGCGCTTCCCAAGCGGCGCACTATCCAGTGCGCCACCGGGCCGGCCCTTGATTTCATTTTCTGCTAGTTTGTTATTGGAGTATAAAAATGCTGTTGATTTTGGGGTGTTGATTTTGTATCCTGCAACGTTACTGAAATTGTTAATCAGCTGTAAGAGTTTTTTGGTAAAGTGTATAGGTTTTTCTATATATAAGATCATGTTGTCAGTAAGCAAGGACAGTTTGACCTTGTCCTTTCCAGTCTGGATGCCCTTTATTTCTTTCTCTTGTCTGATAGCTCTGGCTAGTTCTTCCAATACTCTGTTAAATAGGAGCAGTAAAAGTTGACATCCTTGTATTGTTCCTTTTCCATTCATGATGATATTGGCAATTGGTTTGTCATAAATGGCTTTGATTGTATTGAGATAATTTTCTGGCCAGTACAGGGATTGAACCCTAGGCTTTTTAAAACATGAAAAAACTGGATCACAGTGAACATTCTCTTTTGTAAGCTGCATTTTAAACTTAGTTATGTCATGAGCACCTTCCTATGTCAATGAATATACTTCTACAACATTATTTTTAGCATCATTTTATTCTAATCATGAGGCTATTTGTGGCACTCTAGTGTATTTGTACAGCTACCTTATAAAAGTTTTTACATTACTCTTCATTATTTTATTTGGTGCATGAGTAATGTCTGACAATTGTAAGGTATCTATTTATTCATAAATATGTT
>NW_007838940.1:0-724 GCF_000696425.1 Galeopterus variegatus
TTATCTCATTTCAAAAAAAAAAAAAAAAGAAAGAAAAGCCCTCTACAATAATGCTCTCAAATAGAACTGTAATGCAAGCCACACGTGCAATTTTAGATTTTCTAGTAGCCATATTAAAGAAGTAGAAGATAATAGATGAAATTAAACTTAAAATACATTTTACTAAAACCAATATATCAAAAATTATATTAATAAAACAATTAAGATCTTTTGTATTTTTTGTATTGTCTATAAAACCAAGTACGTGCTGTATACTCACAGCACAAAACTCAAAGGAGCTTCATTCCAAGTGCTCAGTGATCCCATGGATTCATTGCCTACTATCCTGGGATGCGCAGGATTAGAAGCTAATAGCCCTTTCTATGGAATCAAGCAAAAATCATCTTCTCATGAAGAAAAAAAGGTTATTTTTACAGAGTTTATTCTGTATAAAATTTATTATACATGGAAAAAGAAAAATCAGTCCTTCTATTCCAGGAAAGTAAAGAAGACTTTTCTAAGCAAACAGTTTTTTTCTACTAAAAATAGTTACTACCTCTTTCAATTGTCTTAATTTATAAAATTTTGAAGAGTATGCAGTATAAACAGAGTATATATAGCATGTATAGTGGCATAAATGCTTCCCAACAAAAGTTAGTGCTGCATGAAATGAAGTAGTTCATGATTTCGAGTAATTTGTTTATTTTGAAATCAACTAGCCATAATAGGGCTAATAAAATCAGTA
>NW_007838941.1:0-724 GCF_000696425.1 Galeopterus variegatus
GCATCTGGCTCATGGTCAGGTTCTGTCTCTGTCCTCTGCTCTGCCCATCTAAATCCTGGTCACTTTTTCAGGCCCTGCTGAAGTCCCACTCCTCCAGGAAGCCTCCCCTATTTCAGACCACACTCGTCTCTTGCTCTATTTACCTATCAGAACCACTAAAACCACTACTCAGGAGTTTATTCTTAATTCTTTGTTTCATAAGTTTTAGATTATCCAAAGCAATGAGGTCCTGAACCCATGAGGGCTGCTGCATGTTGACAGCGACTGCATGGTAAATGCATAGTCTGGATTAGCAGGGGAACACTGAGGAGGGTTCTTATTTCTTTTCTTTTCTTTTTTTTTTAAAAAAAGATGACCGGTAAGGGGATCTCAACCCTTGGCCTGGTGTTGTCAGCACCACGCTCACCCAGTGAGCAAACCAGCCATCCCTATATAGGATCCGAACCCGTGGCCTTGGTGGTCTCAGCACTGCACTCTACCGAGTGAGCCACGGGCCGGCCTGGAGGGTTCTTATTTCTGATGGGGCCTGACTTTTTACATGTCCCCACCAGTGAGAATGTCCAGAGCCCCCCCATCACTCCCCAAACCACAAACCTATTAATGGAAGACAGCTTCTAACGTCTCCTAGCTGACAGTGTGCAACCGGCAGAAGTGGGCACATTCGCTGCAATTCACCAGGGCTGGCTCTCAGCTCGGATGAGCCCAGTCCCCTCAGAACACATTT
>NW_007838942.1:0-724 GCF_000696425.1 Galeopterus variegatus
TGGACAGATGCAGGCTAAGACTCTGACCTAATGTTACTTAAAACCCATAACATTGCTCATGGCAAATCTTTACAGCTTGTAGAATCAAACTGACAGTGAACTTTTTATGAGAGCCTTGAGTCTTCAAATAATTTGAATTTTTTTTTTCTTTCTTTCTGGCTCTTGACCATGACAAAAGCAACACTGCCAAAAAACAAACAAAAAATTTTGTAAGAAAAGATCTTTTTATAGTCACATTCCAATTTATCAAACTAAGAAGTTCAGGACAATTCAGTTAAATATTCTCCCTTAGACACTTGATTTGGAAAAACTTGAGAGTGTCTTACCTAAGCCTCCAGGGTCACTCCTTAAGCTTTATGCAGCTTACTAGCGTACTTCTGAACTGCTTTGCCTCCAAAGATTCAACATCTTTTCCTAGATTGTGTAGAGCTGCTACATGCAACATTTTTTTATGTTCTGATTCCCAGAGGCAAGCTGAGGAATAGAAAATGTCTCCTCAGTTTCCCAATTTTTCTGGCTTTTCTGAAAAATCAGCTCACAGACTTAAGAATTTGTTACCAATCACTATGCAGATAGAGTTATGGGCATATCAATACAAGAAAGTTAAAGTTCCCATACTGTTTGCATAGTTGTCATAGTCATGGCACCTACTTACACTATTTCTCACTGGTGTAGGAGGACTATTTTCATTCCTAAGGACATAGTTCATTAAGAGAAACAATAA
>NW_007838943.1:0-724 GCF_000696425.1 Galeopterus variegatus
GCGGGAGTGCCGTCGCGCTCCCAAGCGGCGCACTGTAGCAGTGCGCCACCGGGCCGGCCCTTGAGTTTTTTATTTTATGTTTTTAGTTACAAATTTTTAAAAATTTCTGGTAATATACACATAACATAAAATTTACTATCCTAACCATTTTTTTTAATTTAATTTTATTTTGTCAATATACACTGTGGTTGATTATTGTGGCCCATTACCGAAAAATTCCTCCTTCCTCCCTCTCCCCCCTCCCTCCCAACAACCTCATATCTGTTCACTTGTCATATCAACTTCAAGGAATTATAATCGTTGTGTCTTCTTCCCCCCACCCAAGGTTATTTGTGTATTTATTTATTATTTTTAACTTCCACAAATAAGTGAGAACATGTGATATTTCTCTTTCTGTGCCTGACTTGTTTCACTTAATATAATTCTCTCTAGGTCCATCCATGTTGTTGCAAATGGCAGTATTTCATTCTTTTTTTTAGCAGAGTAGTATTTCATTGTGTAGATGTACCACAATTTCCGTATCCACTTATCCGATAATGGACATTTGGGCTGGTTCCAACTCTTGTCTATTGTAAAGAGTGCTGTGATGAACATTGGAGAATAGGTATATCTTCGACTTGATGATTTCCACTCCTCTGGGTATATTCCTAGCAGTGGGATAGTTGGGTCATATGGTAGATCTATCTGCAATTATTTGAGGAACCTCCATACCATTTTCCATAGA
>NW_007838944.1:0-724 GCF_000696425.1 Galeopterus variegatus
AAAAACAAAGGCAATAAATACTTAGAACTTAGCACTTCCTAATTTTATTTTCTACCCTTTACTCTTATCTATGCTCCTGACATTATTTTGTTTCTTGTACATATATGGTGGAAATACTGTATCATGGTTTGCAGTTCACATCTCTTCCCAACTCTTCACCTGCCTTCAGCAATCTGACAGTGATGGCTTGAAATTGGCCACAGTGGGAACAGGTATTGATTGGGTTTCTACCATGCTGGGTAATGTGGAGCCAGAAAAGGAATAGAGGTCCTTATTCCTTGGGAGTTTCCAATTTCATTGAAATGCCATGAAAAAAGAAAATAAAATTGTATATGGGTAGGAGAGCTAGCACTGAACTCAATTAGGAGGCAGGAGAGCTAGAATCTGTTCTCAGCTCCCAAACCAGCAGTGGGACTGTGGGCAAATCTCTTGGTCTCTTGGTTACAGGACTTGTCATCTGGAAAATCCCACTGCAGTCCAATCCCACTAGCAGGGTTGCTGTGCCTACCTCATTGGCCACTACATCCCAGCTCTCTAGCATAACTCCAGAGACACACCATTCATTTATGCGAATGAATGAGCAGAAAGCCCCATTTTCATCAACTTTCCAGCTCTGAGAATGTGCAGCCTAAGAGAAGTGACACAAGACGGAGAGCCAGGGACGGTTGCCTCAGGTCAGCTTCCTCCTATGTCTCACAAGGATGGGGTCATGCCAGACACTGCA
>NW_007838945.1:0-724 GCF_000696425.1 Galeopterus variegatus
TCTCCTTTATCTTCACAGCACCCTGAGAGGTGGATCCCACCCTAAGCCCCGTTTCACAGAGGAGGAAACTGAGGCTCAGGGTGCTTAATTACACAAGGTTACACATCAAGGAAGCAGAGCATTAACATTTTAATTTTAATCTGCATGGCTCTAAAGATCTGTGTGTCCTATTCTGTGCTCTCTCAGAGGGCTGAGGAGAAAAGTGAAGGAAAAAAAAATCACTGACCACTGGGTTAATGATCTCCATTGACAAAGCTGCTTCTTGTTGCGCCTGTGTGTGTGTGCGCAATGTGCATACGTGTGTGCATGTGTGTGTGCATGTGCTTGCGCGTGCACGTGTGTGCATGTGTGTGAGCGTGTGCTTGCGCGTGCACGTGTGTGCATGTGTGTGAGCGTGTGCTTGCGCGTGCACGTGTGTGCATGTGTGTGTGCGTGCTTAGGCACGCACATGTGTGCATGTGTGTGAGCATGTGCTTGCGCGTGCACGTGTGTGCATGTGTGTGAGCGTGTGCTTGCGCGTGCACGTGTGTGCATGTGTGTGAGCGTGTGCTTGCGCGTGCACGTGTGTGCATGTGTGTGTGTTTGTGCGTGCACGTGTGTGCATGTGTGTGAGCACACGCAGGCACACCCCATCCTGGGGCACGGGCATCTTCCCCCTTTTGTGCGTTACCCAGCAGTTTGTGGACAACTTATGGTGCTCATAAGGTGCACATCAGCCCTGTGC
>NW_007838946.1:0-723 GCF_000696425.1 Galeopterus variegatus
ATTTATACATTAAACACTCTGTGGAAATAATAATTTACCTAATAGCATTGACAGTCAGATGCACATAGCAAAAAAGAAAAAACAAACAAACAAACAAATAAAAACCCTGCTATTAGATCACAGGCACTTTCATGAAAATATGGATGCAGACCAAATCTCAATTTTCCATCCCGCTTCTTTAACTTTTATTCCTTCAAAGAATGCCACTGCATTCCACCATTCGCTTTAATTCTACTGGGAAATTTCACAAAACTGAACTTGGTTAAAAATTTGAGATGCCTCCTAATTCTTGCTTAAGACCAATTACCACCCTTGAAAATATACCAAGTGATGTCATCTGCATTGGCCAATAGAAAACACCAGTGACCAGGTGTCTGGTTTCAGAGTTACTCATCTGTACCACAAACCCTCTGTAGACACAGGATCTGCCGGGGGCAATAGAGCAACCATGGTGATCACAAGGCTCATATTCCCTGCATGAGTACCTTGAGTAATGAAGTCCCTTGTCTCTGACCCAGAAGTCCATGTCTTCTGCCAGAATCTGTGAAACTGTGGCTTATATGTAACTGTTAGCTTACAAATAGGGTAAAATCTCAAACCTTTTGCAGTTCTTCAGACCAATGGAACAGAATAGAGAACCCAGAAATTAACCCACAAACTCGCATCCTACTGATCTTTGACTAAGGCACCAAAAACACAAATGGGAAAAAAAGACTCCTCTGC
>NW_007838947.1:0-723 GCF_000696425.1 Galeopterus variegatus
TGCAAGTGCCCTGGGACTGGATGGAGTCTTATTTTTCCTAATTTGCATTCCCTACGCTCATTACTCTTTGACCTCAGAAGCATTTCCAGACACCTTAGCATGCAGCCAGGTTCTCAGCATGGTGACTGATGGCCAGCCCTGCACTGTGACATCACCCGGTCCTTGTTTGATCTGGCCAGGCCTGGACCAGCTCTCGGTATCACTTTAGAGCTGTCTCAGGACACCAAGAGCTGACTGAACTCATGCAGTGACTGGCTCCCTCAGGCCCACGGTTCTGCCTCACCTGTTGCCCTTCTCTTTGTGTCCCTCTCCTCCCCACCTGGCTCCTAGATGTCACTAACCTGTAGCTTCCAATCTCTTTGCATAAAGTCTCTTCTTGGATAGATGTCAAAGGTGCCACTTCTACCGTGTTCTTATAACTCTGAGTGTGACTTTTTTGTTTATCAGTCTTTCTCCCTCATATGGATCAGGGTAGGGAGAAAAAAAGTCTAACTTATAGACCACTTTCTAGAACTTTCGTAAGGCTTATATTAAACTCAAAGATAATTTTGTTGGCAGGTGGCATTATTTAAAATTGTTATTTAAGAAAATTTTAAACATCAGGATTAAAAGCAGGTTCCTTCCAGACTTTTCTTCTTCCCTTCAATATTTGTCATTGTCTTGATCACTAAAATCCATATCAAACTACCTATCTAGAAAACACAGCATCTGGAAAAATTCTCT
>NW_007838948.1:0-723 GCF_000696425.1 Galeopterus variegatus
TCATGATAGACATATGGACACGGAAATAAAACATGTAATAGAATTTACAATTGCTTCAAAACTTAAATACTCAGTTAAATGTAACAAAGCATCTACTGGCATTCTATGCTAAAACTTACATTACACTGATGAGACAAATCAAAAATTATGGAAAGACAAATCAAACAAATGGACAGACATACACTGCACATGGATTGAGGGCTAAACATGGTACAGATTTAAATTGTCACCTAAGTGACAGAAAGGTTTAATACAATTTCTAAGTAAATTCCAACAATACTATTTAGAAATATTCAGAATACTGTCATAAAATTGATATAAACGGGAAAAAGAGATAGAACACTTAACATTTTTAAATAACAAATTATGTGGGAAAACTCACTCCACTTAATTTCAAGACGTATAATGCAGCCATAGTAATCAAGACAGTGTGGTATTCATAGTAAGATAGAGACATAGATGAAGGAAACAGAAAAAAGAACCTAGAAATAACCCTACACACCATGGACAATTAATTTTTGATAAAGCCACAAAACAATTCTATTGAGGAAGAGTCTTTTCAAAAAATTATGCAATAGCAATTGGGGATTCATAGGCCTATAATTAGACCTCTATCTAAATTTCATGCCTCATACAAAAATAACATCAAAATGTATCATAAATTTTTTTAAAAATCTATAAAATAGACTTTTAGAAATGAAATAAGATTAAAAGCATTCCATA
>NW_007838949.1:0-723 GCF_000696425.1 Galeopterus variegatus
ATTAACAGGGAAAAAGCCCAGAAAGCCCAGGAACAGACCCGTGCGTCTATGGAGATTTGATGAATGGCAGAGGCTGCCTTTTGTATCCCTGGGGAAGGGTGCAGGTTACCCACTTGTGGTGGGGGATTGGATCTCGGCCTCATACCATATACAAAAGTAATGCCCAGGGGATTAAAGCCCTCATGGTGCAAAACAAAATGTTTAGAAGAAAATGTAAGATAGTATCTTTATGACCGTGGGTTGGAGAAGGATTGGTTCGTTACAAATAATCTTATTTAGTTCATTTTTGAAAGGTAATACATTCCTATGTTTCAAAATTCAGTAGGTACAAAAGTGGATAGGTGGGGAAAAAAGTGTGCCCCTCAATCTTTACCCCCTAACCATCTAGTTCCCCTCTTTGGAGTCAACTTGTATAACCAATTTCTTGTTATCTTTTCAGAGATGTAGTTATGTATAGAGAAGCAATATGAAAACACACACACACACACACACACACACACACACACACACACATGCAATTGCCCCACCCCACACCATTTTAATACAAATGGTGGCATACTGGTCACACATTTCTTCACCTTGGAGATGATTCCAAAGCACATAAAGAACTTCCTTACTGTAGAAGCTGTATTGTATTGTAGAGAACTTCATTATTGTAGAGCCATTTCAATGGCTGTACTGTAGAGATAGATTTCTTAGGACACAAAAACTACTAACCATAAA
>NW_007838950.1:0-723 GCF_000696425.1 Galeopterus variegatus
ATACAAGTATAGAATTTAAGTAGATAGCTGAAAATAATTGTTTGGTGCTCAAGGTGAGGTCAGGACTAAATAAATAAATTTTAGCCACATCAACATATGGATAACATGTAAAGCTAAGGGGCCAGATGAGTTCTTCATCTTAGAAAAGAACATGTTCTTCTTCTTATTTATATATCTTAAACATTCCAGGTTTTCTCATGCCGCTGGACCTTTGCAGGCAGTTAGGTAATAATTTTCTCTGAAAAAGTACAGCTAATCTTTCACATCTCAGCTCAAGCTTTTCCTCTTCAATAGAGCTTCTCCTGATTACTCGTGAAGAGTTAGGGACTGATTAAAACATTTATCCCATCTATCCAACCATTCATCCATCCAACCAACAGGCTAATCTATGCTAGGGAGTTTGCTAAGCATTTGGAGATGCCACAGTAAATACAAAATACTATGTCTCTATCCTTTGGAATTTTTTTTTTTCTACATACATCTTCTAAAGTCATATTTTGCAAATGTTAAGATGTAACATAGTGGGTCATTAAAACAATTTAATAGGTCTCGTCAGCATGAGAAAAAGAAATAGAAAAAAAATACAAGATATCAGAATGTACCATGTATAACAATAAGTATTGCCTTGTGAATCATTTCCCCCCTGGATATGTATCTACTAAACTGAAACATAAAGTGCATTTTTAATTATGGAGAGTGTTCAAAAATGTTTGAAAGACATTG
>NW_007838951.1:0-723 GCF_000696425.1 Galeopterus variegatus
TCACTACTGACAATGGGAAGATGTGGTAATATAAAAAAGCCACAGATACATGCCATTAGTTTATCTATATATTTTTGCAAAGAAAGAGTTAGGACATGGGATAAGGTAGAACTTGGAACTGATCTGAGTTCTTGTTTGTCTTTGAAATAGATGGTGAGGATAAGACTTCAGTGTGGTAGTGGGAGGAGCCTGCTGGACCCTCTCACCAACAAAGTAACCATTTGATTGGTTATTATAAAAGAAAAAAAAGTATAAACAAACATTTAATGACCTTGGAAATTGTCCTAAGACATACAGCATATAAAAAATATTTATTCAAGAAAATTTACTAAATCTTGATAAGAACAGAGAGTCAGTGGCATTTGAGCCAGGCTTGCTCCCATTGCCGCTCATCCTAAAGCCCTGTGTGATATTACTCAGGGTGGTTGGAGACAAGAAGAGAACTTTATGTACCTCAAATGTCTAGACTAGGGCTGTGGTTTCATCTTGGAAGAAGCAGCCACATTATCTTTCATCCCCTCCCCCTACAACGTCATATTTCAGACTCTCTATTCCATATATGTGCAGTTGAGAGGACTAGGGCTCCCTTCACCAACACAGCTTCCGCTTGTAGAGCAGAACCTCTACCTCATGCATAGCGAGCCAAGAATTTTGGTTCCTGATTGCCTTTGCTCCAGAAGTTCAAAGGGTGGAGTTTTCACACTAGTAGTGGTAAGCTGAGAA
>NW_007838952.1:0-723 GCF_000696425.1 Galeopterus variegatus
CTTGTTCTAAGAAATGTGTAAAACACATATTCTTAGCATATACTCAAAATGTAGGGAAGAAAAAGAGTTGGACCAAATGATTTCTGAGCCTACTTAGTCAAAAAATTGGGGAAAAAAGTTGAAAGAGCTCAAATAAGACTTTTGTTTGTTTGTTTGTTTGTTTGTTTTTACTGGATTTAGCTTTTGTGGCACTGAAGATGCCATAAAAAAGAACAACTTTTTCAAAAAAAATTCGTTTTATATTAGTTAATTGTCTGTTGCTTACAACAAAATACCTGGAACTGAGTTGCCTACTTAAAAATACATTTCTAAAAGTTTTGTAGGCTGGGAAGTCCAAGGTTTAGGCAGCACATCTGGCAAGGGCCTTCTTCTTGGTAGGATGTTCTAAAGAGTCCTGAGATGGCACAGGGTATCACATGGTGAGGGTGGGAGGAAAGCAGGTTAACATGCTCACTTGCTCTCCTTAAAAAGCCACAAGTGGGGCCAGCCCCGTGGTTCACTCGGGGGAGTGCAGCACTGGTAGCACCAGGGACGTGGGTTCGGATCTTATATAGGGATGGCTGGTGTGCTCACTGGCTAAGTGTGGTGCAGATCCTTTTACTGGTTGCGATCCTCTTACCGGTCAGAGGAAAAAAAAAAAAAAGCTACAAGTGTCCTGCCTATGATAACCCACTCATCCATTAACTCATTAATCCATTAAACCATTAATTTATTAATATATTC
>NW_007838953.1:0-723 GCF_000696425.1 Galeopterus variegatus
GATCCCTTATCCATTCTCTCAGGGATACTGAAATGCATACCTAATTAGCTTCCCTCCCCATACCTCCTTATCCTGCCCAGGCTTTCAATCCACTGCTGCTGGAAAGGATATGCCAAATGATGTTTCTCTGCATCCCTTCCAGCTCAAAAAGTCAGTGTAGTGCTACAACTACTTGCTATGTGATAGGCATTGTGCTAGGGAACAGGAGGTTGCTTGTGTGAGCAAGGAACAGCCTCTGCCCTCAGCAAGATTTAGGGAGGTTTCATTTACAATCTAGTGGACAAAAGAAACATTTGAGCAATGAGCTCTAATGCAGGGCTAGATGACATCAGGACCACTGGCCTTCTAAGCAGCAAATTTTAAGAGTGCAGAGGAATAAACTTTAAATTATCTGAAAGCCTGATCCCTAGCCAATGGAAATACCTCGACAGGCCCTGTGTTTCTAGATTTAGCCAATTCTTTGTCTAAACTTTCATCTCTACCTTGGCCTTTTCTGTAAGCTACTAAAGACTTTTCTCCATTAGGGCTTTTTTTTTGAAAGGTAAGTTTAAGAAAAGTCAGATCAAACTGGTTTCAATAATGATAGGAGTATAGTAAGTTACATACCTGAATAGTGTCAAGGTACTTCTAAACTTTTAATTATCTAAAAGTGAAGCTTCAGATAAGGCTTAATCCAGCAACTAAAATTATGTCCCCTAATTTCTAGTTTCTCTCTTCCTCAAT
>NW_007838954.1:0-723 GCF_000696425.1 Galeopterus variegatus
TTGTTTAAAAACACTAAGTGCACATTCCGCAAATTAGCACATGCCCGTCGATGAGCACGGCAATGAGCAGTTCCACAGTCTCAATTGTGCTACTGCCTCCCCGGCGTGAGCACCCCCTGCAGACCACAGCCGAAACCCACGGTCTGACCCATCCACAGCCTGAACATCAGCGATCTGGAGGAGATAAAACTCGTAACCAGTCGGCTCTCCAATGGGCAGAGTCTTGGGTAGAGAGTGCAGAAGTGAAACCCACATGATCGCTTCATTCTGTCCCTAATTCGGTCATGACCAACTGGCCTTCCAGCAAGAGGTACATGGTCCCACACAAGTTCACAGGCGGGCCTAGGAGCACTGGCCACACTGAGTCATGCTGTGGCAGTTACATTTCCTTGAGCAGACTCTACATGACCTTGTCATCAGTCAGCCAAACCCTCCTCATGAGCTGCAGGCTTCAAGGGCTATGGTGCTGGCTATGTGGCCTTCTCCAGAAGGTGTGTCCTGAACTCACATCACAATGGCCACATCTACCTCCTCAGGTCCTCCTGCAGATGGCAGGTCACCACGTTTCCACAGCCATCCTCCCCCACCCCGGCTGCCCTGGCCATCTTCCAAAGGGCCCGCCTGCTCCAGTCCTCCCTCACTGGATGCCCTTCTCCAGCTCTCTCCTGCCACCCCGGAGTCCTACTGCGCTCCTTCTCTGAGGGAGGCAGACCCCAACCAGTA
>NW_007838955.1:0-723 GCF_000696425.1 Galeopterus variegatus
TTCTCATCTTACAAACACAGCCAACCCTGGGAAGAGGGTGGAGATATTTCTCCTGCGCCTAAAGTATCTTGATAAAGATCTGCTCTCTGCCATCCTCCAGCTTCTTGTGCTGATTTAGTGCATGCTGTAGGAGGTGTGGTATTTTATCTGTAGCTCTGACTGGTGGGCCGTTTGGACATGTGTAATGGGAAAAACACGGACTTTGGAATCAGAACATCTTGGTTCAAATCCTATCTTTGCCACCTATTAAGTAGATGATATTGGGTAAATTGGTTAACCTTGTTGAACTTTGGTTTCTTGTTCTGCAAAAGGGAATAATGCTACCTATCTTGTGAGGTGCCTCTGAAAATTGAATAAGGTCAGGTATATCCACCTTCTAGCAAAATGCTCAGCAAAGAGCGAGTTCTCAAGAAATGGTAGCCAGTGTGCTTGTCCTTCTGCTTTGGCCCTAGGCTGGTTTTTTTCAGGGACTCAAGGAGATGGGGAGGAGGAGTCAGTGTACCCTTCTGGTGGGCCACCTAAACCATGCCCCCCTTCCTGCTCTGGGCCTCCTGTGGGGACCTGAGTATGAGTCTGCCCAGGCCCCTGAGTTGACAAGACCACCATCTTTGTCCTGCTCCTTCCTTCCTTCCTTCTTTCCTTCCTTCCTTCCTAGCATTCACTTATAAGTGAGAACATGTGGTATTTCTCTTTCCTTGTCTGGCTTATTTCACTTAACATAAT
>NW_007838956.1:0-723 GCF_000696425.1 Galeopterus variegatus
TCATCAAAATTAAGAACTTTTGGCCTATGAAAGACCCTGTTAAGAGTACAAAAAGACAAATTACAGACTTGGAAATAATATTTGCAAATTATATATGTGACAAAGGAATTGTATAAAGAATATATAAACAACTGTTAAAACTCAGCATTAAAAAAACCAACAATCAAAGTAGAACATATGCACAGGCATTTCATCAGAGAGGACATACAGATGGCAAACAAGCACCTGAAAAGATACTCAACATCATTAGACATTTTCTAATGCTGATTAAAACCATAATGAGGAATCATTATATACCTATCGGAATGACCAAAACAAAACAAAACAACACCAACAAAAAATAGTGATAGCACCAAATGCTAGCAAGAATGTGGAAAAACTGTTTCACTCATATGTCACTGGTGGGAATATAAAATAGTTTGGCAGTTCCTCTTAAAACTTAAAGTGGAGTTGCTATATGACCCAGTAATCACATTCTTTGGCCTTTATCACAGAGAAATGAAAAGTTATTTTCATGGAGGAACTTGTACACAAATGTTTATAGCAGCTATATTCAAAATAGTCCCAAACTAGAAACTACCAGATGTCTTTCAACACAAGAGTGGTTAAATTAGCTGTGGCATATCTGCACCGTATAACACAAGGGTACTTCAAAAAATTCCTCAAAAAATAGAATTGAAAGATAATACAAATTTTCCATGAACTTTTTGATGACTCCTACTA
>NW_007838957.1:0-723 GCF_000696425.1 Galeopterus variegatus
CTCGCTCAGCCAGTGAGCGGCCGGTCTGTATGTGGGATCCGAACCCTCGGCAGGAGCACCATTGTGCTTCCCAAGCGGCGCACTGTAGCAGTGCGCCACTGGGCCGGCCCTCAAGAGCATTTTTTAAGCCAGTGTTCGGTTGGGGGACAGAACGGACCAAGCCAATTGTTGTTTATTCTGAACTGATTGTTCCTTCTGCCATCAATCAATCCTAGTAAATACACAATTCATCAGAAGAAAGCAAAAGAGCATCCAAAATGCAATCAATTCAGTTACCTGATTTAGAGCTTCAGATATGTAATGCAGAACTCAGAACATGCCTGAAGACCCCCTGCCATTATGAAGTGAGTTGACGCTCTAATTGGAAGGTCTCTTAGAGATTCAGTTGTATCTACCCACCCCTACGTATATTTTTATACATACCTTGTGCCTATGATGCTGGTGAATTCTGGCTTCTATTCTTGGCCTAGTTGACTAGTCCTGGAGAGAGACAACAGAGATCTAGTCTCTCTTCATGACTATGATGCTTCATATCCATATGGATAGCACATCTAACATCCTTATTTTGAAGTCCCCTCTAAACTCTTATGACCTTTCTCTATAGGCAATTGGCCACCCAAGTGCATGGCCAGATTATGGCATGGAATGCTGCCAGTTCTGAGATTCTTTTTTTTTTTTTTTTTTGTCTTTTTTCCGTGTCCGGCAACGGATTGCAACCCTCAG
>NW_007838958.1:0-723 GCF_000696425.1 Galeopterus variegatus
AGCGCCTCCGCGCTTCCCAAGTGGCGCACTAGCACAGTGCGCCACCGGGCCGGCCCTCTAAAAGGTTTTTAAAGGACATGTTTTTTTTTCTTGGCATGCATCCTTCGGAGTTCCCTCTTTTCCCACGGTTATTTGATATTTTGAACCTTGGGGATGGAGCAAGATGTATTTACATTCCTGTAAATAATGTATTTTCCAAGGAGCTGCAGACTTGCACGTATTAGCCAAGGGAAACCAAGGAGGACATCACTAAAGCTGTGCGGACTCCACCCTCCTGCTGCAGGACCCTGTGGGAACAGCAGGGACGGGAGCAGAAGCCAGGCACAGTCCTGGTGAGACTTGGCACCTGAGGCCTTGCGAGAAGCCCCTGATGCTCACGTCCGCCTCCCTCCTGCTCTTCGTTTTCCACGTTCCATTCCCTTATCACCCTCTTTAAAAACCGTTCGGTAAACCTGAGTCTTTGCGATGCCTCTAGCGTGGCCGTTCCCCTGCAGGTCTCCTGGGGAGATGCATTAGCGCAACATCTCTCCTCGGGTCCCGGGATTCCTGAATACAAGCTGACATCCATCTTTACCAACGTTTGACTTTTCAGTTGTTTTTTTTTTTTTTGTCTGGGGGCAGGCAGCCGGACCCGTATGGCTGGTGTCAGATTCTGGGTAGCCTCAGCCGGGAGCTGAGGGTGCCATGCATCCGTCAACAAGGAGAAGGCAGGAGCTGTGAAGC
>NW_007838959.1:0-723 GCF_000696425.1 Galeopterus variegatus
GTGGACATTTTCACAACTATATCAAATATCAAAAATTAAATGTCAAAAATCAGAAATGAAAAGGAGACATTACAACTGATTCTCAGAAATATAAAGAATCATTAGATACTATTATAAACAACTATATGCCAAGAAAATTGAAAATCTAGGGTAAATGGATAAATTTGTGGACACATACACCCTTCCAATACTGAACCAAGAGGAAATAGAAAACTCGAACAGACCAATAATGAGTAGCAAGATTGAATCAGTAAACAACATTATCCCAGCAAAGAAAAACCCAGGACTGAAGGACTTTACCACTGAATTCTATCAAACTTTTAAAGAAGATCTGATACCAATTCTTCTCAAACTATTCCAAAAAGTCAAGAAGAAGGTGTTCTTCCAAATTTATTCTGTGAGGCCAGCATCACTCTAATAACAAAACCAGACAAGGACACAACAAGAAAAGAAAACTACAGGCCAATGTTCTTGATTAACTTATATGCAAAAATTCTCAACAAAGTTCTAGCAAACAGAATCCAACATTACATCAAAAAGATCACACATCATGATCAAGTAGGATTCATCCAAGAGATGCAAGGATGGTTCAATATATGCAAAACAATACATGTGACACATCACATCAACAAAATGAAAGATAAAAACCACATGATCATCTCAATAGACAGAAAAATCATTTGATAAAATTCAACATACCTTCATTATAAAAACTGTCAAAAA
>NW_007838960.1:0-723 GCF_000696425.1 Galeopterus variegatus
GTTAAACACAGGAAGAACATATAACAATTATAAACATCTGTGCACCTACAAACAGACCATCAAAATATATGAAGCAAAATCTGACAAGATTAAAGGGAGAAATTCTATAATAATAGTTGGATTATGATAATAATACCCGACTCTCAGTGATGAATATAACATACAGATGATAAGTAAGGAAATAGATGACTTAAGCAACATAAACCAACTAGATACAATAAACATATACATAACACTCAACAGCAATAGCAAATGCATTCTTCAAAAGTGCACATGGGGTATTTTCCAGGATAGACCATATGTTAGGCCACATGCTATGTCTGAAAAGATTTTTTTAAAGGAGATATATGAAGTATCTTCTCTGACCACAATATGATGAAGTTGAAATCAATAACAGAAATAAAATTGGAAAATTTAAAAAGTTGTGGAAATTGAATGACACACCTTAACCAACAAATGAATCAAAGAAGAAATCCCAAAGGGCATTATAGCAGTACCAAGCAGGAAATGTATAGCTATAAACTTTTATTAAAAAGTAAGAAAGATCTCAAATCAACAATCTAATTTTACAACTGAAGTAATTAGGAAAAAAGAAGAACAAAGTAAAACCAAAGCTACCAGAAAGAAGGATATAATAAATATTAGGGCAGGAATAAAGGAAATTGAGAATAGAAAAACAACAGAGAAAAATCAATAAAACCAAAAGTTAATTTTTTGAAAAAA
>NW_007838961.1:0-723 GCF_000696425.1 Galeopterus variegatus
CAGCCACCTGCCCTTTGCACTTGCTGTCAGGCAGAGACTGCTGTGACCTCCCAGGCGCAGCCGACTCTCATGCTTCCCAGTCCCTCCAGCTTGACTTTCTCAGCAGTGCGGCAGATCCCCACCCTTTGGGTCAAGCAGCTTCAGGAAACCATGTCCATGCTGAGAGGTCCCACTGATGTCTCCTGATCCTCTTGGGGTCAGGAGGTAGATGCACCCACCCTTCCCTTTGAGGGAGGCCATGAGACGCACAGTGCACCTGCAGCTCCATGTAAATCCACCTCACAAAACCCCTCCCTTTTCATTGTCCTGATTCTTTCACATTCCAGACACTGAGATTCCAGCTGAGAGTTGGAAGAGTCTGGAAAGGAGAATGTGGTATCCTGATTTGACATTTGCATCACCTGTGGATCGCTGATTTGGGAATTACCCATCAGCACATGTTAACGACCTGCAACACATTTATCAACATTTATCAATCATTTAGCAATTCAGTTTTTAAAAAGTACTCTGTAATGTTGCCTAACCTCCAATCAATTCCCAAAAACCAGATGGGCATTCTCTCTGCAGATTTTTTATTTTCTAATATTTCATTTTATGTATTTTGTTCAACCATTTTCTTTCTGTTCATGAGATAGACACTGTTGTAGATCCATTAATAAGAATGCACACCACATCATTATGTACAGGGCTGGCACAGGACAAGGCCAGCTGGTCACCCAGACA
>NW_007838962.1:0-723 GCF_000696425.1 Galeopterus variegatus
AAGCATGATTGGACAAAGGGAGCATGACTTACTGATGATAAACTGGGGAGAACTTAGCAAGGCCTGTTCATTCAGATTTTTTTCTGTGTCCCTGTGTCTTCAGAGATAAGGACGTTCCTTTCTTCCATGAGGAGGTGACCTCTCGAATGAGAGTCTTACAATCTGCTTCAGAGAAGAAGGGTGGCAGAAGGTCAGAGAGTGACCTTCCTGTTTCTAGTGTTTCCTCAAAAGTCAAGGTGAAATTTGGGGGTAGTGTGTCCTGAACCCCATTGTTTATATGAGAGGGCTTCGAAAAGTCCATGGAAGGATTCATATTATCTTTTAATTCTATTTTTCTATAAACTTTTGGAAGTTCCCTTGTACATACACACGCACACAAACACTCATATATGTGTTCGTATATAAACAGTCAAGCTGGCTTAACACCAAGGATATGTTCTGAGAAGTACGATGTTAGGAGATTTCATCGTTGTGCGAACATCATAGAGCACACTTGCACAAACCTACATGGTAAAGCCTACTACACACCTAGGCTATATGGTATAGCCCATTGCTTCAATATGAGTAATGCATTGCGCTACGACATTAAGACAGCTACAACGTCATTTGGTGATAGGGATTTTTCAGCTCCATTACAATCTTATGCGACCACCATCACATATGTAGTCTGTCATTGACTGAAATGTCATTATGCAGCACATGACTGTGTGTGTATATATACAT
>NW_007838963.1:0-723 GCF_000696425.1 Galeopterus variegatus
CTGTTTTAATGGCTCTGTAGCAAACCACAAAGCTGTAGGCATCTTGGAAACAGAGATGGAATCTTGAATTTTGGAGCTTGATGTGGTCTTAATGATTAAGGTGGGAGGGAGAAAAGGCTGGTTAGTAGAAAGAATTGATGCAGCCAGACACACGAGGGTTTGATTCCAGCAGCCACACTTACAGCAAGGTAATCCTCAGCAAGTTGCTTAGATATCAAGCCTCAGCATCTCAGATGTAAAATGTGGACAATAATACTTACCTCTAACTGGCTTAAGTCAGATAATAAGTGGTCTTCTGAGATAGTACCTCACATACTGGGCTTCATAATAATTTTTTTCCCCATTTCCTTCATCTATAAATGAAGAAACAGATTTTGCAGAACTCCAATATTTTGTAAGCTCACAACTTCCTATCTGAATGAGAGTCAGGCTCATTGCTCTCTCTTTCCTCTCTGATGTGGTTATATGTGATTATTTTAGATGTGCAGGTTAACAGTCATGTTGATGCTTTGGTCTGAAAGTTTCTTAAATCACTTAACTTTAGACATTCATGTGCATCAATGCCCATAAATTCAATGGTAGCATTGTTTCACTGAGTGTTTTCTGTTACTTGTTACCAGGCATCAAGTAGCTGATAAATAAAGATGTTTTAATGAATGGTTATTTTTCCCATTGTGAATCTTTGCCATGGCCTTTAACCAAAAACATTAGAGATTTCATATA
>NW_007838965.1:0-723 GCF_000696425.1 Galeopterus variegatus
GTAGTTTGTGTGTGTCCAGAAATTTATCCATTTCCTCCAGATTTACAAATTTGTTGGCATACAGTTGTTTATAGTAGTCTCGAATGATTCCTCGTATTTCAGATGTATCAGTTGTACTATCACTTTTTTCATTTCTAATTTTTCTTATTTGGACCTTCTCTCTTCTTTTTTTATTTAGCCATGTTAATGGTTTGTCAATTTTATTTATCTTTTCAAAAAACCAACTTTTTGATTCGTTGATCATTTGTATCATTTTTTGGGTTTCAATTTCATTAAGTTCTGCTATGATCTTAGTGATTTCGTTCTGTCTGCTAACTTTGGGTTTGGATTGTTCTTTTTTTTCTAGTTCTTTAAGGTGAAGTATTAGGTCATTCACTTGCCATCTTTCCATTCTTCTGTAGTAAGTATTTAATGAGATAAATTTCCCCCATAGTAATGCTTTTGCAGTATCCCACAGGTTTTGGTATGATGTATCAGGTTTTGGTGTGATATATCGTTTTCATTAGTTTCAATAAATTTTTCATTGCCTGTTTGATTTCTTCTAGACCCATATGTCATTGAGTAGAATGCTGTTTAATTTCTATGTGTTTGCATAGTTTCCAGAATTTTGTTTGTTATTGGTTTCTAATTTTAATCCATTGTGGTCTGAAAAAATGCATGGAATAATTCCATTTTTTTTGAATTTGTTGAGACTTGATTTGTGACCTAACATGTGATCTATCC
>NW_007838966.1:0-723 GCF_000696425.1 Galeopterus variegatus
GATTATACTCATATTGCAGTAGTCCCCCTTTATCCAAGGGGCTATGTTCCAATACTCCGAGTGGATGCCTGAAACCACAAACAGTACCGAACCCTGTACATACTGTGCTTTTTCCTATACATTTATACCTATGATAACGTTTAATTATAAATTAGGCACAGTAAGGGATTAACAACAATAACTAATAATAAAATAGAATAATTGAGTCAAATAAGGGTTACTTGAATATAAACACTACAATATGATGAGAGTTGATCTAATAACCAAGAAGAGTACAGAGCAACTAAAGGCAGGGTATGTTGAACAGAGAGATGATTCATGTCCCAGGTGGGACAGAGTGGTACAGCACAAGATTTCATCAAGTTACTCAGAATGGGATGAAATTTAAAACTTATGAATTGTTAATTTTAGGAAATTTCCATCTTATATTTTCAGACCACAGTTGACTGTGTAAATGAAACTACAGCAAGCAAAACTGCAAAAAGTGGGACTATTTATTGCATTACATTTAACAATTATCTTTATCTTATGTACTGGATTTTAAAGTACCTAATATGTGCATTATTTTAAAATTTATAGTTGGGAAACACTATTAACTCTCCATTTCAGTTATCTAAGATTCTTCTGCAATCTTCGATCTTAAATTGTAAATCTTAAATCTTCTGGAAGATTTAAGTAAGAATAATATATATAGAATAAACTGTCTCCTTTCTAACCCAAGAA
>NW_007838967.1:0-694 GCF_000696425.1 Galeopterus variegatus
TCTTAGTGCCTCAAATTAGATTCTCTTCACATGTTACAAGTTAGTATGAGTTTATTTTAGTGCAGGGCTATCAGTTAGCTCAGTCGGTTAGAGCACGGTGTTATAAGACCACAGTCAAGGACTCAGACCCTCTTACCAGCCAGCTGCCAAAATTAACAATAATAATAATAGTAATAATAATAATAATAATAATAATAAACAAAGATGGGAGGCCATTGTTTGGGCTGGCCAGGTAGCTCAGTTGGTTAGAGCACAGTGCTATAACACAAGGGTTTGGTTCCAGGGGGAAAAAAAAAAAGTATTTTAGTGCAAAAAAATTTGAAATCCATGCATAAATTTTTTATCATACACAAAAAAAAGTATTTTAGTACAAAAAAATTTGAAATCCATGCATAAATTTTTTATCATACACATTTTCTATGAACTTTTTGAAGACCCCTAGTATTTGTGTTTATTATCTGCTTAGCCCTTTGTAACATGAGATCCCTAAAGTGTATGATATTTTATATATAGTTCACTGCTTTCTCCTCAGTGTCTATTGTATTACCTGGCAAAGAGAAAGCCTTTCATAAATATTTAAGGAATAAATGAAGGCTTAAGCCAGAAATAAAGACTTTAAGGGAGGCAACCCGCCCTACATGGCTTTGGAGAAGCTGAAAGATGTCTGAATTCAAAAAAACCATTTGTGTTGAGG
>NW_007838967.1:5338-6061 GCF_000696425.1 Galeopterus variegatus
AGTCCTAACCTATGATAGGTGCAGTCCATTTGGAAGTGTTAAGTTAGAAGCTTTTGAAGATTGACTTTTTTTCTGAAAATATTGAGGCCATTTGGTTTCTGAGGTTCCTTGGGTACCTTAAACTTCACTTTCACTTTCACTTTCCATTTTGAAACTTTCTTTTGGCCTGACAAAAGATTTGTCCCATTTCTTCTTTATGTTTTTCATTTCCATTTAGCTCTTTATCCATTTCCTTTCAGCTTTATTTCCCTATTTATTCTTTTTTTGTAGTTCACTATCAGTCTCAATGTTTAGAGAATCATTTCTTAGTAAATCAATTTGACCACAAGAACTTATTGTTTTCAAACTCTTAATACAGCCAAATTTCTCAATCTGCTTATATTTCTTATATTTTATATTTAAATAAATATATATTTATTTATTAAATATATATGTATATATACTAGCCTGGTGGCAGGCTAGTATAGGGATCTGAACCCTTGAACTTAGTGTTATCAGCACTGCACTCTAACCAAGTGAGCTAACTGGCCAGCCCTCAACTATATTTCAAGTCAGTGTTTGAAACTTAGGTGTAATAGCCAGCAATGGTGCAGAACAGACATTCGTACCTACACATTGGCCTTCCATTTTTAACACTATTTCTGTAAGAACTTAAATTATTCTTTATCTTATTTCAGATTGGGAGATTCATACTAATACCAAATGGTCAGCACCTCAGCAGAT
>NW_007838968.1:0-723 GCF_000696425.1 Galeopterus variegatus
TGTTTCAACAGTGATACCCAACTCTTCAGTGATTTCCAATATCAAAGAGAAGAAATCCAAATTTTCACATCATTACCCTGAAGGCCCTGTATGATCTAGCTCATACCTACATCTCCAGCTTTATTTTATACCTCTTTCTTCCTCATTGAATAAACTCCAGAAACATGGATTTCTTTCTATTATTAACATATGCCAAGTTCATTCTCACCTCAGAGCGTTTGCACTTGTCATACCTTTGGTATGGGACATCATTTTCCCCCCACATCTTGCACAGGTCACTCTGTTTTATCATTCATCTGCTCAAAGACCTCCTTGAAGAGGCCTTTCTTGGTCTCCTTGTCATGTAAAAAAAGCTAGGTACAGAGTGATATATGTAGTGTGCTGCCATATCTGTATATTTTGTTAAATATTACTTACACAGTCGTACCCAGGAAATATTGCTGGAAAAATACACAAGAAATTGATAACAGTGGTTTCCACCCGGGAGGAGAACTGTAGCATGAAAGTGGATTTAAGACATTTTTCACTCTTTAGTATTTGCTTTCCACCTGCATATAGTATCTGCTGCAATAATTTAAATCTCTTTAAAAGAATGAGAAAAAAAATTCATTGGATTGGCTGAAACTAACAAATTGAAAATAGAACAAAAATAAATATTTGATATTTCATTTAGATTCAGCAATTCAGTTGCACAAGTCCTGATGAGGTGAATCCTGCTTAAAA
>NW_007838969.1:0-723 GCF_000696425.1 Galeopterus variegatus
ATACCTGGGACTGGACTGGAAGGCTTTCTAATTCTTTCTGGAAATGAATGTGCCTCAAAGGTCCGAGACTTGGCCCTCTGGAGGAGCTTTGCACCCCATGTGGCTGTGCCTGTCAAGGTGGTCCCTGTTGTTTGTAACCAATCTCTCAGAGAAGAACATATCTTTACCTGGGCTTTAACCTTCCTGATCACTCTCCTGGCAAAGCTGACTGCATCAGATGCTAAATCCTTTCTCCAGGGCACTGCTGAATTAAGACAACAACTAGCTCCCTACTTTCAGCTCTCTGCAGGATCCCTGGTTTCCTGAAACCGTGGACTTATCCCTGCCCTGCTCTCCTTTCCAGAGGACACTAACTTATCCACACAAACTTTTACTGTCAGTATTAAGGCCTTTCACTGAGATCATCCCTATATTCTAATTCCTGAAAAGCCTGTAACTTAGCAGAACACTTTTCTGAATTCCATTTTATCATTTCCACCGTCTGGGACAAACTATGAGTCAAATGCAGCTCTGATTAAAACAGATGTTTTGCCTTAATCTGCAAGGCAACTATTCCCATTCCTAGCATGATGGGGAGGATGAAAAAAACAGTGAAAGTAATGAAGCAAAACTAGGAAACTGTACTTCTCAACTTATTCTGAATTAAGCTATCACACTGTAGTTTTCACTGCTTGGTATGTTAGAGTTTGATTTTGTTGGTCAGAAACATTAATATATCAAAAT
>NW_007838970.1:0-723 GCF_000696425.1 Galeopterus variegatus
ATTTGTTTCTATATAATAACTATTTGTTATGTTTTAAATGATACTCTGTGCATTTTGACACTTTTTATGCCTGCCACATTTCTTGTTGGCAGCAAATGATCTAGAGTTGCACACTTAGTAGATTTCAAGCCATTTGATGGTAAAAGAGCAAAAATGTTAGTTTTACATAACTTTTGTTGGATTATTTTTGCTACAATAGCAATACATGCTTACTGTGGGAAATTTAGAATTGCACCAAAGGTTAGAATTTAAGGCACTAAATCAGAAAGGTAGTAAGAGTGGTGGGGAGTTGATTATGTGGAACCTTGTAGACAGATTAGGAGTTTGATTGTTAAAATGGTAGATAAGCCACTGAGGTGTCCTGGTCAGAGGAGCGATGGCACACAGCATTGATTCAGAAAAGGTCACTCTGGATGCTATTCTGAGAACAGGCTCCAGGTAGGACCAGGAAAAAAGGAGAGTCCGGATAGGCAGCTAGAGCAAGGCATTAGGCAAGAAAAGACGATGTAAGTTTGAACAGTGGTGGTAACAGTGGAAATATACTATCAGATTCTGGATGTATTTTTTAAATGGATTTCATACATTTTGTTTGCCTAATTGGGAGTGAGAGAGATTAGTCCTGGGAAACTATGAAGTGTGTGTGTGTTTTGTAGGTTTTTTTTTTGTTTTTTTGGTTTGAGTGATTAAAAGAAGTTTGTGTCATAGTCAGAAGTGGAACGTTGA
>NW_007838971.1:0-723 GCF_000696425.1 Galeopterus variegatus
CGTGGTTTTGACAATAATTGTCCAAAGTCCTATTTTGCAGATATTCTATTTTCATCACAAGTATGTATTATGCACACAGGTGATCTTGCTCTGGAGAGTGGCAGCATTAAACATCTCTGCCTCGGGGGGTTCCAAGCCCTTTGGCCCTGTTTCTGCTAATATCTCTATTGTCTCAACTCAAATCAGGAACACCTACAGGGAGAAACTGTCTTGTTTTTCTATGTGAGTCCCACCACAGAGAATATTTGCCCATCGGATCAATAAAGACTTGAAGAAAGAATAAGTGAATGTTCTTAAAAGGAGCTCAATATTGAAAGTTGTAAAAGAGACATTTGCAATTTCTCAAATTATAAAGTGTGTATTAATAGCAACTATATGCAAAGGGGGCAGTGTTTCTAACAGGGAGAACTGTGCCTGAGATCCAGCCACAGTCCAAGTATAACATTTCCACTGTCTTGAAACTAAGGGGAAAGGGGGAAAAAAGGCTTAAGTAACAACAGGTCGTGTGTGTGTGTGTGTGTGTGTGTGTGTGTGTGTTTTCCATTTTAACTTCTCAATATACGTTGTAGTTGATTTTCATGACCCTTTACCCATCTACTCCACTGCTGTGAATATACCCAGAGGAATTGAAATCATCATGCTGAAGGGATACCTGTATTCCAATGTTTATTGCAGCACTATTTACAATAGCCAAGAGTTGGAGCCAGCCCAAATGTCCATCAT
>NW_007838972.1:0-723 GCF_000696425.1 Galeopterus variegatus
TGCCAGAAATGGACTTCTAAAAGACCGCATTTCAAGTGAGAGGACACTTGGAAGGCAAAATCAAACACAGCACACAGAGCCGAGAGTGGCAGGGACACAGGACCCTGCGCCGGGCGCAGAGGAGCGCTCACCTGGTAGGTGTCCCACAGGCGGACGGTGCAGCGCAGGGGCAGCTCCCTCATCAGCAGGTTGTTCATCCAACGGAAGGCAAACTGCAGGTATCTCACCTCGTGCTGCTCCAGGTGCCGATGGACTTGCTCTGCACAAAACACACACAGGCCCAGGCTGTCAGGGGAGCCCTCCGGAGGCCCACCTCAGAGACCCACTCCAACAGCCAGGGAATCCCAAGCCACATCCCCCAAGGAGCAAAGAACTAACTTCTATAAACGAAAACCTTGACAGTTCACCCTTTAAGGAAAACGAATGATGACAACTTAACGACAGCTCCATGCACTGCGTGTGTGTACATCTGGAATGCTTTACACTCAGAAGCCAGCAGGCCACTCCTGTGTTACATATGAGAACACTGGCAGTCTGGGGTATGTGGGGAGCTCAGATTAACCCGCATCTGTCTGGCTCCATAGGCAGATGCTCCTTCTCCTGCCCCAGGGCAGGTCCACCAGGCCCAGGCTGGGGTCCCAGGAAGGGCTCAAGAGAGGAGGTGAGGTTGCCTGCCTCCAAAGACCAGCCTCAGCCTCACCCAGGGAAACTGCACAGCCAGTG
>NW_007838973.1:0-425 GCF_000696425.1 Galeopterus variegatus
TTACATAAATGGCTGAACTACTTCATTTGAAGTATGTTAATCTTATTAGAAATACATGCCTCTACTTATGATGAGATGACATAATAGATTTGCAGACATGCTCTTATGACCCGCAGAGTCTGAGCAAACATTCTTGTACTGCATATTGCCAAAATTTCTCTTAGCTTACTCATAACTGGTTATAATGGCCCGAAATATCTATATACTTTGGTTTCCTGACTGGCATGTAGGTCATAGAAAATTGGGTCAGAAGGGAACCACAAAGCCGTTTAAGGATTTTTTTCCATCCCTGCAATTTTTTTAAAAAAAACTTTTTTCTTTGTTCAGGGTCTTAAATACATTCTGTCTGTACCCTTATGGGACGATCTGCATACCCACTTGCTCTGTGTCTGGGAAGGGAACACTCCTTCCCGACCCCATTGTGG
>NW_007838973.1:5637-6360 GCF_000696425.1 Galeopterus variegatus
TTGATGTCTTGTTCATCCATGCTGCTGCAAACGGCAGTGTTGCATTCTTTTTTATAGCAAACTAGTATTCCATCATGTACATATACCACATTTTCCTTATCCACTCATCTGTTGATGGGCATTTAGGCTGGTTCCAACTCTTGGCTATTGTAAATAGAGCTGCAATAAACATTGGAGTACAGGTATCCCTTCAGCATGATGATTTTCATTCCTCTGGGTATATTCCCAACAGTGGGATAGCTGGGTCATATGGTAGATCTATCTGTAATTGTTTGAGGAACCTCCATACCATTTTCCATAAGGTCTGCCCCATTTTGCAGTCCCACCAACAGTGTAGGAGGGTTCCTTTTTCTCCGCATCCTTGTCAGTATTTCTCATTCTCAGTCTTTTGGTTATCAGCCATCCTAACCGTAGTGAGATGGTATCTCAGTGTGGTTTTGATTTGCATTTCCTGAATGCTGAGTGATGTTGAGCATTTTTTTCATGTGTCTGTTGGTCATTTATATATCTTCCTTTGAGAAATGCCTATTCAGCTCCTTTGCCCATTTTTTAATTGGGTTGCTTGGTTTTTTGCTGTTAAACTGTTTGAGTTCCTTGTATATTCTGGATATTTATCCTTTGTCAGAGTATATTTTGCAAATATTTCCCCCCACTCTGTTGGATGTCTTTTTACTCTGTTAATTGTTTCTTTTGCTGTGCAGAAGCTTTTTAGTTTATTATAAT
>NW_007838974.1:0-723 GCF_000696425.1 Galeopterus variegatus
CATTCCGTCAGTTTACCCCGTATGATCCCAATGGTAAAGAGCACAAAGCTACTGTGACAGTCGCTTGTATTGACCAGTCTAGTAGAGGCATCAAGGAAGAAACTGCAGAAGCTTGAAGGGTTACAAGATAAGTCATTAAAGGAATTAGTGCAGGTGGCTGAAAAGGTTTATCATAATAGAGAGTCAGAAAAAAAAATAATAATAAAGAGAGAAAGGCGCCAAAAAAGAAATTTTCACAAAATTCTGGCCACTGTAGTCAGGGAAACTAGGGAGTCCAGTAAGACAGTACCGGGCAACAGGAAGGGACCCCCGGCAGAGGATCAATGTGCGTACTGCAAGGAAAAAAAAAACTGGAGCCCTGTAAAAGGCCTGTAGCATATCTGTCTAAAAAAGCTAGCCCCAGCAGCCGCTAGGTGGCCAGCCTGTCTAAGGATTGGAGCGGCAGTTACTGTCCTAGTAAGATGCTGACAAATTGACTATGGGGCAGAATTTAGTAATCTCAGCACCTCATGCTTTAGAGAGTGTTGTCCGCCAGCCCCCCGACTGCTGGCTCACAAATGCTCGTATGACTCATTATCAGACTCTGTTACTGAATTCAGACCTGGTTACTTTTGCTCCGCCGGCGAGCTTAAATCCAGCCACACTGCTGCCAGACTCTGACTTCGACCCGCCTATCCACGATTGTCAACAAGTGCTTGCTGAGGCACATGGATGGCAGAAAGA
>NW_007838975.1:0-723 GCF_000696425.1 Galeopterus variegatus
TGAAGTCCTACTGCTCGAAAACTTAAATATGTCACTTTACATGATAAAAGGGATTTTACTATTATGATTAAGTTAGGATCTTGAGACAAAAAGATTATCAGATTATCCACACATGTCTGATGTAATCACAAGAATCCCTGTAAGAGGCAGGCAAAGGAGATGCAGTGATGAAATAAGAGGTTGGACTGATGCAAGGAAGGGGCCACAGGCCTAGGAATCCAGGCAGATCTAGAAGCTGAAAACTGTAAGGAACAGACTCTCCCCTCAGAGCCTCCAGAAAGACCAGCTCTACCACTTCCTGACTCTAGCCTAGTGAGACTGATTTTGGACTTCTCTGGAACTCTGAGATACATTTGTGTTGTTTTAAACGACTAAGTTTGTGGTAATTTGTTACAGCAGCAATAAGAAACTAATACAACTACAGTGGGATATTATTATATCCCATCCAAACTGGCAAAAATTAAATAGGCTGACAGTACTTGTGCTGCCAAGACTGAATAGAGATTCTCATACACTGACTAAAGAAGTGCGGAGGAGCACAACCACTCTGGAAACATTAGCTAGTGAAGTGAGAGTATCCGTATACCCTCATCCAACAATTCCCTATCTATGTATTCTAGAGAAAATCTTGCACAGGTACACAGGAATATATGCAAAATAAACTTTATAGCAGCACTGTTTCTAATAGCAAAAATCCTGAAAGCACCCCAAATATCCACTGAG
>NW_007838976.1:0-723 GCF_000696425.1 Galeopterus variegatus
CAGTTTTGGGAAAACCTCAGCTTTCACCTCCTCTAGCACAGTCTCTAGCAGACAAGCATATGAGGTGCTCAATAAATATTACTTAAATAAATGAAAAACAAATAAAAGGCATAGGGGAAAATTCTGAGATTTGCATAGTACCTCACATTATCCAGAGTTCTTTTTCTCTATTTCATTCAAGTAGAACTCAGTGGTTAGAAGGGCCGGCCCGGTGGCGCACTCGGTTGAGTGCGGCACTTGGGAGCGTGGCGGGGCTCCCACCGAGGGTTCAGATCCCATATAGAGACCGGTCCACTCACTGGCTGAGTGTGGTGCGGGCGCGACACCGAGGGTTGCGATCCCGTTACCGGTAACGAAAAAAGACAAAAAGGAAAAGCGATCCTGTTACTGGTCATGAAAAAAGACAAAAAGAAAAAAAAAAATTAGAACTCAGTGGTTAGACCACCAGGTTTAAATTATTCTGCCACCTACAAGTTGTGTAACATTGAACAAGTAATCTCTTTCTATGCATCAGTTTACTCCTCTGCAAAATGGGTTACAACTGAAGATTAAATAAGATAATGTGTAAAGCAGTTAGCACAGTTCTCGGCACATGGCAGTTCTTGGCACATGGTAATCTTCATGGCAATGTTAATTGAGGTAATGGTCAATGGTAGCTGATGGTGAGATTGTTTAACTCATCTAGCACAGGCTAAATGGTTAGCCATAGCATCTTCTTTCTAC